>NW_027183045.1:75000-82500 GCF_041146395.1 Eulemur rufifrons
CCCTAACCTTAACCTTTAACTCTAAGCCTAACCCTTAACCCTACAGTAAGGAAGACCCTTAATGCTAATGGGATCCCTTATCCCTAACCCTAACACTACAGCTAAAAATAACCCTAACTTTCATCCTTAAACCTAACCCCTAACACTTACTTTAACCCCAAACCCTAACCCTAATCCTAAGCATTAAACCTAACCCTATCTCTTCAACCTAACGCTAGCCCTTACCCTAACGCCTAGATCTAACCCTAAATCTAACCTACCGCCTAATCCTAACCTTAAGCGCTAATGCTAACTCTAACCCTGAACCCTAAACCTACCCGTAACCCTTATCACTAACCCTATCCGTGAACCTTAACCCTGACCCTAACCATTACCCGCACCCAAGCATTTAACCCTGACCCTACCCCTAATCCTTAATGCTAACCCTAACACTAAACCCTAACCCTAAGCCCAACACTTATCCCTAATCCTATCCCTTAACCCTAACCATAAGCCTAACCCTAATGCTACCCCCTAAACCTAACCCTAGCCGTGACCAGTAAACCTAACCCTAACCTCTAACACAAACCATAGCACATAACTCTAACTCTAAAACTAACCCTAACCCTAACCCTAAACCCTAACTCTTAACCTTAACCCTAAGCGTTAACTCTCACGCTAACCTTTAATCCTAACCCTAATCCTAATCTTCAACCCTAAACCTAACACATAACCCTAACCCTGTACCAAACCCTAACCCCTCATCTTAACCCTAACCGTAAACCTCAACCCTAAACCAAGGTGTAACCGTTAAAACTAAGGGTAATCTTTAACCCTAACCCTAATCCCTAACCCTAAGCCCTCACCCTAACACTAAACTTCATCCTTAACCCTAACCATAATCCAAACCCTAAATCTAATTCTCAGACTTCTTGCTTTCTTAGAGTTTAGAAAGCCTGCAATCCTCCCATGCCATGCGTGAAAGGAGGCTCTACCACTGCGTCCTGCATGAAACCCACGGGCCCATACCCAGAGTATGATAGATTGGGTTCCCGGGTACAATCCCAGCCCTCTAAACACCCCCCGCCCGCCCAATGCAGACAGGGCCCATGCGCTAAGCATAAACAATACCTTTAACAGATAACCCTAACCCTGAACATAACACCCAACCCTGTTCCTATTTCTCCCCTTAACACGTAAACCTCACCGTGCGCCTAACTTTAACCTCTTATCCTAACGTTAATGCATAACGCATTTCCTGAGAACAACCCCTATCCCATAATTCTAACCCTATCTCCTAGTGATCACTGTGACACCTAATCCCTAACCCTAATTCTAAACCGCTAACCCTAACCGTAACCCTACCTACAACCCTAACACTGACAGTAACCCTTACTTCTAACCCCAACGTTATGCCTAACAAAAACCCTAACCCTTGACCCTAACCCTTCACCCTAACCCCTAAGCCTTACCCTAACCCTTAACCCTAATCCTAATCCTAACCATTAAACCTAACCCTAGCTCTTAAAGCTAACCCTAAACCTTACCCTCACGACTAGACCTAACCCTGACACTAACCTAACACCTGACCCTAACCAGACCCCTAAAGCTAACCCTGAACCCTATCCCTAACCCTAGCTGTAAACTTTAACCCTAAACCTAAGCCCAACCCGTAATCCTAATCCTATCCTTTTACCCTAATACTAACCCCTATACCTCACCCTAACTCTAACCCCAATCCTAATTCTAACCATACCCCTTCATAAAACACTAACTCCTAACCGCTAACCCTAACACTAACCAAAAACCCTAATCACTAATCCCTAACCCTAACGCTTAACGTTTACCCTAACCGTTAACCCTCACCCCAAATCTTAATACTGACCCTAACCGTAACCTTTAACTCTAAGCCTAACCCTTAACCCTACAGTAAGGAAGACCCTTAATGCTAATGGGATCCCTTATCCCTCACCCTAACACTACAGCTAAAAATAACCCTAACCTTTGATCCTTAAACCTAACCCCTAACACTTACTTTAACCCCAAACCCTAACCCTAATCCTAAGCATTAAACCTAACCCTATCTCTTAACACTAACGCTAGCCCTTACCCGAACTCCTAGATCTAACCGTAAATCCAACCTACCGCCTAATCCTAACCTTAAGCCCTAATGCTAACTCTAACCCTGAACCCTAAACCTACCCGTAACCCTTAACACTAACACTATCCATCAACCTTAACCCTGACCCTAACCATTACTCGCACCAAAGCATTTAACCCCGACCCTACCCCTAATCCTTAATGATAACCCTAACACTAAACCCTAACCCTAAGCCCAACACTTATCCCTAATCCTATCCCTTAACCCTAACCCTAATGCTAACCCCTAAACGTAACCCTAACCGTGACCAGTAAACCTAACCCTAACCTCTAACACAAACCATAGCACTAAACTAACTAAAACTAACCCTATCCCTAACCCTAACCCTAAACCCTAACTCTTAACCTTAACCCTAAGCGTTAACTCTCACGCTAACATTTAATCCTAACCCTAATCCTAATCTTCAACACTAAACCTAACACTTAACCCTAACCTTGTACCAAACCCTAACCCCTCATCTTAACCCTAACCGTAAACCTCAACCCTAAACCACAGTGGAACCGTTAAACCTAAGAGTAACATTTAACCCTAACCCTAAGGCCTAACCCTAAGCCCTCACCCTAACACTAAACTTCATCCTTAACCCTAACCAGAATCCTAACCCTAAATCTAATTCTCAGACTTCTTGCTTTCTTAGTGTTTAGAAAGCCTGCAATCCTCCCATGCCATGCGTGAAAGGAGGCTCTACCACTGTGTCCTGCATGAAACCCACGGGCCCATACCCAGAGTATGATAGAGTCGGTTCCCGGGTACAATCCCAGCCCCCTAAACTCCCCCCGCCCGCCTAATGCAGACAGGGCCCGTGCGCTAAGCATAATCAATACCTTTAACAGATAACCCTAACCCTGAACATAACACCCAACCCTGTTCCTATTTCTCCCCTTAACACGTAAACCTCACCGTGCGCCTAACTTTAACCTCTTATCCTAACGTTAATGCATAACCCATTCCCTGAGAACAACCCCTATCCCATAATTCTAACCCTATCTCCTAGTCATCACTGTGACACCTAATCCCTAACCCTAATTCTAAACCACTAACCCTAACCGTAACCCTACCTACAACCCTAACATTGACAGTAACCCTTACTTCTAAACCCAACGCTATGCCTAACAGTAACACTAACCCTTGACCCTAACCCTTCACCCTCACCCCTAAGCCTTACCCTAACCCTTAACCCTAATCCTAATCCTAACCATTAAACCTAACCCTAGCTCTTTAAAGATAACCCTGAACCTTGCCCTCACGACTAGACCTACCCCTGACACTAACCTAACACCTAACCCTAAGCAGAACCCCTAAAGCTAAGCCTGAACCCTATCCCTAACACTAGCAGTAAACTTTAACCCTAAACCTAAGCCCAACCCGTAACCCTAATTCTATCCTTTTACCCTAAAACTAACCCCTAAACCTAACCCCTATACCTCACCCTAACTCTAACCCCAATCCTAATTCTAAGCATACCCCTTCATAAAACACTAACTCCTAACCGCTAACACTAACACTAACCAAAAACCCTGATCACTAATCCCTAACCCTAACGCTTAACCTTTACCCTAACCGTTAACCCTCACCCTAAATCTTAACACTGACCCTAACCTTAACCTTTAACTCTAAGCCTAACCCTTAACCCTGCAGTAAGGAAGACCCTTAATGCTAATGGGATCCCTTATCCCTAACCCTAACACTACAGCTAAAAATAACCCTAACCTTTGATCCTTAAACCTAACCCCTAACACTTACTTTAACCCCAAACCCTAACCCTAATCCTAAGCATTAAACCTAACCCTATCTCTTAACCCTAACGCTAGCCGTTACCCTAATGCCTAGATCTAACCCTAAGTCTAACCTACCGCCTAATCCTAACCTTAAGCCCTAATGCTAACTCTAACCCTGAACCCTAAACCTACCCGTAACACTTAACACTAACCCTATCCGTGAACCTTAACCCTGACCCTAACCATTACCCGCACCCAAGCATTTAACCTTGACCCTAACCCTAATCCTTACTGCTAACCCTAACACTAAACCCTAACCCTAAGCCCAACACTTATCCCTAATCCTATCCCTTAACCCTAACCCTAACCCTAATGCTACCCCCTAAACGTAACCCTAACCGTGAGCAGTAAACCTAACCCTAACCTCTAACACAAACCATAGCACATAACTCTAATCCTAAAACTAACCCTAACTCTAACTCTAAACCCTAACTCTTAACCTTAACCACAAGCGTTAACTCTCACGCTAACCTTTAATCCTAACCCTAATCCTAATCTTCCACCCTAAAGCTAACACTTAACCCTAACCCTGTACCAAACCCTAACCCCTGATCTTAACCCTAACCGTAAACCTCAACCCTAAACCAAAGTGTAACCGTTAAACCTAAGGGTAAACTTTAACCCTAACCCTAAACCCTAACCCTAAGCCCTCACCCTAACACTAAACTTCATCCTTAACCCTAACCATAATCCTAACCCTAAATCTAATTCTAAGACTTCTTGCTTTCTTAGAGTTTAGAAAGCCTGCAATCCTACCATGCCATGCGTGAAAGGAGGCTCTACCACTGCGTCCTGCATGAAACCCACGGGCCCATACCCAGAGTATGATAGAGTGGGTTCCCGGGTACAATCCCAGCCCCCTAAACTCCCCCCGCCCGCCCAATGCAGACAGGGCCCGTGCGCTAAGCATAAACAATACCTTTAACAGATAACCCTAACCCTGAACATAACACCCAACCCTGTTCCTATTTCTCCCCTTAACACGTAAACCTCACCGTGCGCCTAACTTTAACCACTTATCCTAACGTTAATGCATAACCCATTTCCTGAGAACAACCCCTATCCCATAATTCTAACCCTATCTCCTAGTGATCACTGTGACACCTAATCACTAACCCTAATTCTAAACCGCTAACCCTAACCGTAACCCTACCTACAACCCTAAAACTGACAGTAAACCTTACTTCTAACCCCAACGCTATGCCTAACAAAAACCCTAACCCTTGACCCTAACACTTCACCCTAACCCCTAAGCCTTACCCTAACCCTTAACCCTAATCCTAATCCTAACCATTAAACCTAACCCTAGCTCTTAAATCTAACCGTAAACCTTACCCTCACGACTAGACCTAACCCTGACACTAACCTAACACCTAACCCTAACCAGAACCCCTAATGCTAACCCTGAACCCTATCGCTAAACCTAGCAGTAACTTTAACCCTAAACCTAAGCCCAACCCGAAACCCTAATCCTATCCTTTTACCCTAAAACTAACCCCTAAACCTAACCCCTATACCTCACCCTAACTCTAACCCCAATCCTAATTCTAACCATACCCCTTCATAAAACACTAACTCCTAACCGCTAACCCTAACACTAACCAAAAACCCTAATCACTAATGCCTAACCCTTACGCTTAACCTTTACCCTAACCGTTAACCCTCACCCTAAATCTTAATACTGACCCTAACCTTAAACTTTAACTCTAAGCCTAACCCTTAACCCTACAGTAAGGAAGACCCTTAATGCTAATGGGATCCCTTATCCCTAACCCTAACACTACAGCTAAAAATAACCCTAACCTTTGATCCTTAAACCTAACCCCTAACACTTACTTTAACCCCAAACCCTAACCCTAATCCTAAGCATTAAACCTAACCCTATCTCTTAACCCTAACGCTAGCCCTTACCCTAAGGCCTAGATCTAACCCTAAGTCTAACCTACCGCCTAATCCTAACCTTAAGCCCTAATGCTAACTCTAACCCTGAACCCTAAACCTACCCGTAACCCTTAACACTAACCCTATCCGTGAACCTTAACCCTGACCCTAACCATTACCCGCACCCAAGCATTTAACCCTGACCCTAACCCTAATCCTTAATGCTAACCCTAACACTAAACCCTAACCCTAAGCCCAACACTTATCCCTAATCCTATCCCCTAACCCTAACCCTAAGCCTAACCCTAATGCTACCCCCTAAACGTAACCCTAACCGTGACCAGTAAACCTAACCCTAACCTCTAACACAACCATAGCACATAACTCTAACCCTAAAACTAAACCTAACCCTAACACTAACCCTAAACCCTAACTCTTAAACTTAACACTAAGAGTTAACTCTCACGCTAACCTTTAATCCTAACCCTAATCGTAATCTTCAACCCTAAACCTAACACTTAACCCTAACCCTGTACCAAACGCTAACGCCTCATCTTAACCCTAACCGTAAACCTCAACCCTAAACCAAAGTGTAACCGTTAAACCTAAGAGTAACCTTTAACCCTAACCCTAATCCCTAACCCTAAGCCCTCACCCTAACACTAAACTTCATCCTTAACCCTAACCATAATCCTAACCATAAATCTAATTTTCAGACTTCTTGCTTTCTTAGAGTTTAGAAAGCCTGCAATCCTCCCATGCCATGCGTGAAAGGAGGCTCCACCACTGCGTCCTGCATGAAACCCACGGGCTCATACCCAGAGTATGATAGAGTGGGTTCCCGGGTACAATCCCAGCCCCCTAAACTCCCCCCGCCCGCCCAATGCAGACAGGGCCCGTGCGCTAAGCATAAACAATACCTTTAACAGATAACCCTAACCCTGAACGTAACACCCAACCCTGTTCCTATTTCTCCCCTTAACACGTAAACCTCACCGTGCGCCTAACTTTAACCTCTTATCCTAACGTTAATGCATAACGCATTTCCTGAGAACAACCCCTATCCCATAATTCTAACCCTATCTCCTAGTGATCACTGTGACACCTAATCCCTAACCCTAATTCTAAACCGCTAACCCTAACCGTAACCCTACCTACAACCCTAACACTGACAGTAACCCTTACTTCTAACCCCAACGCTATGCCTAATAAAAACCCTAACCCTTCACCCTAACCCCTAAGCCTTACCCTAACACTTAACCCTAATCCTAATCCTAACCATTAAACCTAACCCTAGTTCTTAAATGTAACCCTAAACCTTACCCTCACGACTAGACCTAACCCTGACACTAACCTAACACCTAACCCTAAGCAGAACCCCTAAAGCTAAGCCTGAACCCTATCCCTAACCCTAGAAGTAAACTTTAACCCTAAACCTAAGCCCAACCCGTAACCCTAATCCTATCCTTTTACCCTAAAACTAACCCCTAAACCTAACCCCTATACCTCACCCTAACTCTAACCCCAATCCTAATTCTAACCATACCCCTTCATAAAACACTAACTCCTAACCGCTAACCCTAACACTAACCAAAAACCCTAATCACTAATCCCTAACCCTAACGCTTAACCTTTACCCTAACCGTTAACCCTCACCCTAAATCTTAACACAGACCCTAACCTTAACCTTTAACTCTAAGC
>NW_027183045.1:87500-92500 GCF_041146395.1 Eulemur rufifrons
CCCTAACACTACAGCTAAAAATAACCCTAACCTTGGATCCTTAAACCTAACCCCTAACACTTACTTTAACCCCAAACCCTAACCCTAATCCTAAGCATTAAACCTAACCCTATCTCTTAACCCTAATGCTAGCCCGTACCCTAACGCCTAGATCTAACCCTAAATCTAACCTACCGCCTAATCCTAACCTTAAGCCCTAATGCTAACTCTAACCCTGAACCCTAAACCTACCCGTAACCCTTAACACTAACCCTATCCATCAACCTTAACCCTGACCCTAACCATTACCCGCACCCAAACATTTAACCCTGACCCTAACCCTAATCCTTAATGCTAACCCTAACACTAAACCCTAACCCTAAGCCCAACACTTAACCCTAATCCTATCCCTTAACCCTAACCCTAATGCTAACCCCTAAACGTAACCCTAACCGTGACCAGTAAACCTAACCCTAACCTCTAACACAAACCATAGCACTAAACTAACTAAAACTAACCCTATCCCTAAACCTAACCCTAAACCCTAACTCTTAACCTTAACCCTAAGCGTTAACTCTCACGCTAACCTTTAATCCTAACCCTAATCCTAATCTTCAACACTAAACCTAACACTTAACCCTAACCCTGTACCATAACCTAACCCCTCATCTTAACCCTAATCGTAAACCTCAACCCTAAACCAAAGTGTAACCGTTAAACCTAAGAGTAACCTTTAACCCTAACCCTAATACCTAAGCCTAAGCCCTCACCCTAACGCTAAACTTCATCCTTAACCCTAACCATAATCCAACCCTAAATCTCATTCTCACACTTCTTGCTTTCTTAGAGTTTAGAAAGCCTGCCATCATCCCATGCCATGGGTGAAAGGAGGCTCTACCACTGTGTCCTGCATGAAACCCACGGGCCCATACCCAGAGTATGATAGAGTGGGTTCCCGGGTACAATCCCAGCCCCCTAAACTCCCCCCGCCCGCCTAATGCAGACAGGGCCCGTGCGCTAAGCATAAACAATACCTTTAACAGATAACCCTAACCCTGAACATAAAACCCAACCCTGTTCCTCTTTCTCCCCTTAACACGTAAACCTCCCCGTGCGCCTAACTTTAACCTCTTATCCTAACGTTAATGCATAACCCATTTCCTGAGAACAACCGCTATCCCATAATTCTAACCCTATCTCCTAGTCATCACTGTGACACCTAATCCCTAACCCTAATTCTAAACCGCTAACCCTAACCGTAACCCTACCTACAACCCTAACACTGTCAGTAACCCTTATTTCTAACCCCAACGCTATGCCTAACAAAAACCCTAACCCTTCACCCTAACCCTTCACCCTAACCCCTAAGCCTTACCCTAACCCTTAACCCTAATCCTAATCCTAACCATTAAACGTAACCCTACCTCTTAAAGCTAACCCTAAACCTTACCCTCACGACTAGACCTAACCCTGACACTAACCTAACACCTAACCCTAACCAGAACTCCTAAAGCTAACCCTGAACCCTATCCCTAACCCTAGCAGTAAACTTTAACCCTAAACCTAAGCCCAACCCGTAACCCTAATCCTATCCTTTTACCCTAAAACTAACCCCTAAACCTAACCCCTATACCTCACCCTAACTCTAATCCCAATCCTAATTCTAACCATACCCCTTCATAAAACACTAACTCCTAACCGCTAACCCTAACACTAACCAAAAACCCTAATCACTAATCCCTAACCCTAACGCTTAACCTTTACCCTAACCGTTAACCCTCACACTAAATCTTAACACTGACCCTAACCTGAACCTTTAACTCTAACCCTAACCCTACAGTAAGGAAAACCCTTAATGCTAATGGGATCCCTTTTCCGTAACCCTAACACTACAGCTAAAAATAACAGTAACCTTTCATCTTTAAACCTAACCCCTAACACTTACTTTAACCCCAAACCCTAACCCTAATCCTAAGCATTAAACCTAACCCTATCTCTTAACCCTAACCCTAGCCCTTACCCTAACGCCTAGATCTAACCCTAAATCGAACCTACCGCCTAATCCTAACCTTAAGCCCTAATGCTAACTCTAACCCTGAACCCTAAACCTACCCGTAACCCTTAACACTAACCCTATCCGTGAACCTTAACCCTGACCCTAACCTTTCCCCGAACCCAGGCATTTAACCCTGACCCTACCCCTAGTCCTTAATGATAACCCTAACACTAAACCCTAACCCTAAGGCCAACACTTAACCGTAATCCTATCCCTTAACCCTAACCCTAACCCTAACCCTAATGCTAACCCCTAAACGTAACCCTAACCGTCACCAGTAAACCTAAACCTAACCTCTAACACAAATCATAGCACATAACTCTAACCCTAAAACTAAACCTACCCCAACCCTAACCCTAAACCCTAACTCTTAACCTTAACACTAAGCGTTAACTCTCACGCTAACCTTTAATCCTAACCCTAATCCTAATCTTCAACCCTAAACCTTACACTTAACCCTCACCCTGTACCAAACCCTAACCACTCATCTTAACCCTAACCGTAAACCTCAACCCTAAACCAAAGTGTAGCCGTTAAACCTAAGAGTAGCCTTTAACCCTAACCCTAATCCCTAACCCTAAGCCCTCACCCTATCACTAAACTTCATCCTTAACCCTAACCATAATCCTACCCCTAAATCTAATTCTCAGACTTCTTGCTTTCTTAGAGTTTAGAAAGCCTGCCATCCTCCCATGCCATGCGTGAAAGGAGGCTCTACCACTGTGTCCTGCATGAAACCCACGGGCCCATACCCAGAGTATGATAGAGTGGGTTCCCGGGTACAATCCCAGCCCCCTAAACTCCCCCCGCCCGCCTAATGCAGACAGGGCCCGTGCGCTAAGCATAAACAAAACCTTTAAATGATAACCCTAACCCTGAACATAACACCCAACCCTGTTCCTATTTCTCCCCTTAACACGTAAACCTCACCGTGCGCCTAACTTTAACCTCTTATCCTAACGTTAATGCATAACCTATTTCCTGAGAAAAACCCCTATCCCATAATAATAACCCTATCTCCTAGTCATCACTGTGACACCTAATACCTAACCCTAATTCTAAACCGCTAACCCTAACCGTAACCCTACCTACAACCCTAACACTGACAGTAACCCTTACTTCTAACCCCAACGCTATGCCTAACAAAAACCCTAAGCCTTGACCCTAACCCTTCACCCTAACCCCTAAGCCTTACCCTAACCCTTAACCCGAATCCTAATCCTAACCATTAAACCTAACCCTAGCTCTTAAAGCTAACCCTAAACCTTACCCTCACGGCTAGACCTAACCCTGACACTAACCTAACACCTAACCCTAAGCAGAACCACTAAAGCTAAGCCGGAAACCTATCCCTAACCCTAGCAGTAAACTTTAACCCTAAACCTAAGCCCAACCCGTAACCCTAATCCTATCCTTTTACCCTAAAACTAACCCCTAAACCTAACCCCTATACCTCACCCTAACTCTAACCCCAATCCTAATTCTAACCATACCCCTTCATAAAACAATAACTGCTAACCGCTAACCCTAACACTAACCAGAAACCCTAATCACTAATCCCTAACCCTAACGCTTAACCTTTACCCTAACCGTTAACCCTCACCCTAAATCTTAACACTGACCCTAACCTTAACCTTTAACTCTAAGCCTAACCCTTAACCCTACAGTAAGGAAGACCCTTAATGCTAATGGGATCCCTTATCCCTAACCCTAACACTACAGCTAAAAATAACCCTAACCTTGGATCCTTAAACCTAACCCCTAACACTTACTTTAACCCCAAACACTAACCCTAATCCTAAGCATTAAACCTAACCCTATCTCTTAACCCTAACCCTAGCCCTTACCCTAACGCCTAGATCTACCCCTAAATCTAACCTACCGCCTAATCCTAAATTTAAGTCCTAATGCTAACTCTAACCCTGAACCCTAAACCTACCCCTAACCCTTAACACTAACCCTATCCGTGAACCTTAACCCTGACCCTAACCATTACCCGCACCCAAGCATTTAACCCTGACCCTAACCCTAATCCTTAATGATAACCCTAACACTAAACCCTAACCCTAAGGCCAACACTTAAACCTAATCCTATCCCTTAACCCTATCCCTAATGCTAACCCATAAACGTAACCCTCACCGTGACCAGTAAACCTAACCCTAACCTCTAACACAAAGCGTAGCACATAACTCTAACCCTAAAACTAACCCTAACCCTAAACCTAACCCTAAACCCTAACTCTTAACCTTAACCCTAAGCGTTAACTCTCACGCTATCCTATAATCCTAACCCTAATCCTAATCTTCAACCCTAAACCTTACACTTAACCCTAACCCTGTACCAAACCCTAACCCCTCATCTTAACCCTAACCGTAAACCTCAACCCTAAACCAAAGTGTAACCGTTAAACCTAAGAGTAACCTTTAACCCTAACCCTAATCCCTAACCCTAAGCCCTCACCCTAACACTAAACTTCATCCTTAACCCTAACCATAATCCTAACCCTAAATCTAATTCTCAGACTTCTTGCTTTCTTAGAGTTTAGAAAGCCTGCAATCCTCCCATGCCATGCGTGAAAGGAGGCTCTACCACTGTGTCCTGTATGAAACCCACGGGCCCATACCCAGAGTATGATAGAGTGGGTTCCCGGGTACAATCCCAGCCCCCAAAACGCCCCCCCGCCCGCCTAATGCAGACAGGGCCCGTGCGCTAATCCTAAAGAATACCTTTAACAGATAACCCTAACCCTGAACATAACACCCAACCCTGTTCCTATTTCTCCCCTTAACACGTAAACTTCACCGTGCGCCTAACGTTAACCTCTTATCCTAACGTTAATGCATAACCCATTTCCTGAGAACAACCCCTATCCCATAATTCTAACCCTATCTCCTAGTCATCACTGTGACACCTAATCCCTAACCCTAATTCCAAACCGCTAACCCTAACCGTAACCCTACCTAC
>NW_027183045.1:110000-115000 GCF_041146395.1 Eulemur rufifrons
AACCCTAACCCCCCTAACCCTAACCCTAACCCCTAACCCTAAACCTAACCCCTAACCCTAAACCCTAAACATACCCGTAACCCTTAACACTAACCCTATCCGTGAACCTTAACCCTGACCCTAACCATTACCCGCACCCAAGCTTTTAACCCTGACCCTAACCCTAATCCTTAATGCTAACCCTAACACTAAACCCTAACCCTAAGCCCAACACTTATCCCTAATCCTATCCCTTAACCTTAACCTTAACCCTAATGCTACCCCATAAACGTAACCCTAACCGTGACCAGTAAACCTAACCCTAACCTCTAACACAAACCATAGCACATAACTCTAACCCTAAAACTAACCCTAACCCTAACCCTAAACCCTAACTCTTAACCTTAACACTAAGCGTTAACTCTCACGCTAACCTTTAATCCTAACCCTAATCCTAATCTTCAAACCTAAACCTAACACTTAACCCTAACCCTGTACCAAACCCTAACCCCTCATCTTAACCCTAACCGTAAACCTCAACCCTAAACCAAAGTGTAACCGTTAAACCTAAGTGTAACCTTTAACCCTAACCCTAATCCCTACCCCTAAGCCCTCACCCTAACACTAAACTTCATCCTTAACCCTAACCAGAATCCTAACCCTTAATCTAATTCTCAGAGTTCTTGCTTTCTTAGAGTTTAGAAAGCCTGCAATCCTCCCATGCCATGCGTGAAAGGAGGCTCTACCACTGTGTCCTGCATGAAACCCACGGGCCCATACCCAGAGTATGATAGAGTGGGTTCCCGGGTACAATCCCAGCCCCCTAAATTCCCCCCGCCCGCCTAATGCAGACAGGGCCCGTGCGCTAAGCATAAACAATACCTTTAACAGATAACCCTAACCCTGAACGTAACACCCAAAACTGTTCCTATTTCTCACCTTAACACGTAAACCTCACCGTGCGCCTAACTTTAACCTCTTATCCTAACGTTAATGCATAACGCATTTCCTGAGAACAACCCCTATCCCATAATTCTAACCCTATCTCCTAGTGATCACTGTGACACCTAATCCCTAACCCTAATTCTAAACCGCTAACCCTAACCGTAACCCTACCTACAACCCTAACACTGACAGTAACCCTTACTTCTAACCCAAACGCTATGCCTAATAAAAACCCTAACCCTTCACCCTAACCCCTAAGCCTTACCCTAACCCTTAACCCTAATCCTAATCCTAACCATTAAACCTAACCCTAGCTCTTAAAGGTAACCCTAAACCTTACCCTCACGACTAGACCTAACCCTGACACTAACCTAACACCTAACCATAACCAGAACCGCTAAAGCTAACCCTGAACCCTATCCCTAACCCTAGCAGTAAACTTTAACCCTAAACCTAAGCCCAACCCGTAACCCTAATCCTATCCTTTTACCCTAAAACTAACCCCTAAACCTAACCCCTATACCTCACCCTAACTCTAACCCCAATCCTAATTCTAACCATACCCCTTCATAAAACACTAACTCCTAACCGCTAACCCTAACACTAACCAAAAACCCTAATCACTAATCCCTAACCCTAACGCTTAACCTTTACCCTAACCGTTAACCCTCACCCTAAATCTTAACACAGACCCTAACCTTAACCTTTAACTCTAAGCCTAACCCTTAACCCTACAGTAAGGAAGACCCTTAATGCTAATGGGATCCCTTATCCCTAACCCTAACACTACAGCTAAAAATAACCCTAAGCTTTGATCCTTAAACCTAACCCCTAACACTTACTTTAACCCCAAACCCTAACCCTAATCCTAAGCATTAAACCTAACCCTATCTCTTAACCCTAACGCTAGCCCTTACCCTAACCCCTAGATCTAACCCTAAATCGAACCTACCGCCTAATCCTAACCTTAAGCCCTAATGTTAACTCTAACCCTGAACCCTAAACCTACCCGTAACCCTTAATACTAACCCTATCCGTGAACCTTAACCCTGACCCTAACCATTACCCGCACCCAAGCATTTAACCCTGACCCTTCCCCTAATCCTTAATGATAACCCTAACACTAAACCCTAACCCTAAGCCCAAAACTTATCCCTAATCCTATCCCTTAACCCTAACCCTAACCCTAATGCTACCCCCTAAACGTAACCCTAACCGTGACCAGTAAACCTAACCCTAACCTCTAACACAAACCATAGCACATAACTCTAACCCTAAAACTAACCCTAAACCTAACCCTAAACCCTAACTCTTAACCTTAACCCTAAGCGTTAACTCTCACGCTAACCTTTAATCCTAACCCTAATCCTAATCTTCAATCCTAAACCTAACACTTAACCCTAACCCTGTACCAAAACCTAACCCCTCATCTTAACCCTAACCGTAAACCTCAACCCTAAACCAAAGTGTAACCGTTAAACCTAAGAGTAACCTTTAACCCTAACCCTAATCCCTAACCCTAAGCCCTCACCCTAACACTAAACTTCATCCTTAACCCTAACCAGAATCCTAACCCTAAATCTAGTTCTCAGACTTCTTGCTTTCTTAGAGTTTAGAAAGCCTGCAATCCTCCCATGCCATGCGTGAAAGGAGGCTCTACCACTGTGTCCTGCATGAAACCCACGGGCCCATACCCAGAGTATGATAGAGTGGGTTCCCGGGTACAATCCCAGCCCCCAAAACTCCCCCCCGCCCGCCTAATGCAGACAGGGCCCGTGCGCTAAGCATAAACAATACCTTTAACAGATAACCCTAACGCTGAACATAACACCCAACCCTGTTACTATTTCTCCCCTTAACACGTAAACTTCACCGTGCGCCTAACTTTAACCTCTTATCCTAACGTTAATGCATAACCCATTTCCTGAGAACAACCCCTATCCCATAATTCTAACCCTATCTCCTAGTCATCACTGTGACACCTAATCCCTAACCCTAATTCTAAACCGCTAACCCTAACCGTAACCCTACCTACAACCCTAACACTGACAGTAACCCTTACTTCTAACCCCAACGCTATGCCTAACAAAAACCCTAACCCTTGACCCTAACCCTTCACCCTAACCCCTAAGCCTTACCCTAACCCTTAACTCTAATCCTAATCCTAACCATTAAACCTAACCCTAGCTCTTAAAGCTAACCCTAAACCTTACCCTCACGACTAGACCTAACCCTGACACTAACCTAACACCTAACCCTAACCAGAACCCCTAATGCTAACCCTGAACCCTATACCTTACCCTAGCAGTAAACTTTAACCCTAAACCTAAGCCCAACCCGTAACCCTAATCCTATCCTTTTACCCTAAACTTAACCCCTATACCTCACCCTAACTCTAAACCCAATCCTAATTCTAACCATACCCCTTCATAAAACACTAACTACTAACCGCTAACCCTAACACTAACCAAAAACCCTAATCACAAATCCCTAACCCTAACGCTTAACCTTTACCATAACCGTTAACCCTCACCCCAAATCTTAACACTGACCCTAACATTAACCTTTAACTCTAAGCCTAACCCTTAACCCTACAGTAAGGAAGACCCTTAATGCTAATGGGATCCCTTATCCCTAACCCTAACACTACAGCTAAAAATAACCCTAAGCTTTGATCCTTAAACCTAACCCCTAACACTTACTTTAACCCCAAACCCTAACCCTAATCCTAAGCATTAAACCTAACCCTATCTCTTAACCCTAATGCTAGCCCTTACCCTAACGCCTAGATCTAACCCTAAATCTAACCTACCGCCTAATCCTAACCTTAAGCCCTAATGCTAACTCTAACCCTGAACCCTAAACCTACCCGTAACCCTTAACACTAACCCTATCAGTGAACCTTAACCCTGACTCTAACCATTACCCGCACCCAAGCATTTAACCCTGACCCTACCCCTAATCCTTAATGATAACCCTAACACTAAACCCTAACCCTAAGCCCAACACTTATCCCTAATCCTATCCCTTAACCCTAACCCTAATGCTAACCCCTAAACGTAACCCTAACCGTGACCAGTAAACCTAACCCTAACCTCTAACACAAACCATAGCACTAAACTAACTAAAACTAACCCTATCCCTAACCCTAACACTAAACCCTAAATCTTAACCTTAACCCTAAGCGTTAACTCTCACGCTAACCTTTAATCCTAAACCTAATCCTAATCTTCAACCCTAAACCTAACACTTAACCCTAACCCTGTACCATAACCTAACCCCTCATCTTAACCCTAATCGTAAACCTCAACCCTAAACCAAAGTGTAACCGTTAAACCTAAGAGTAACCTTTAACCCTAACCCTAATACCTAAGCCTAAGCCCTCACCCTAACACTAAACTTCATTCTTAACCCTAACCATAATCCAACCCTAAATCTCATTCTCACACTTCTTGCTTTCTTAGAGTTTAGAAAGCCTGCCATCCTCCCATGCCATGGGTGAAAGGAGGCTCTACCACTGTGTCCTGCATGAAACCCATGGGCCCATACCCAGAGTATGATAGAGTGGGTTCCCTGGTAAAATCCCAGCCCCCTAAACTCCCCCCGCCCGCCTAATGCAGACAGGGCCCGTGCGCTAAGCATAAACAATACCTTTAACAGATAACCCTAACCCTGAACATAACACCCAACCCTGTTCCTATTTCTCCCCTTAACACGTAAACCTCCCCGTGCGCCTAACTTTAACCTCTTATCCTAACGTTAATGCATAACCCATTTCCTGAGAACAACCGCTATCCCATAATTCTAACCCCTATCTCCTAGTCATCACTGTGACACCTAATCCCTAACCCTAATTCTAAACCGCTAACCCTAACCGTAACCCTACCTACAACCCTAACACTGACAGTAACCCTTACTTCTAACCCCAACGCTATGCCTAACAAAAACCCTAACCCTTGACCCTAACCCTTCACCCTAACCCCTAAGCCTTACCCTAACCCTTAACCCTAATCCTAATCCTAACCATTAAACCTAACCCTAGCTCTTAAAGCTAACCCTAAACCTTACCCTCACGA
>NW_027183045.1:122500-125000 GCF_041146395.1 Eulemur rufifrons
TCCTAGTGATCACTGTGACACCTAATCCTAACCCTAATTCTAAACCGCTAACCCTAACCGTAACCCTACCTACAACCCTAACACTGACAGTAACCCTTACTTCTAACCCCAACGCTATGCCTAACAATAACCCTAACCCTTGACCCTAACCCTTCACCCTAACCCCTAAGCCTTACCCTAACCCTTAACCCTAATCCTAATCCTAACCATTAAACCTAACCCTAGCTCTTAAAGATAACCCTGAACCTTGCCCTCACGACTAGACCTAACCCTGACACTAACCTAACACCTAACCCTAAGCAGAACCCCTAAAGCTAAGCCTGAACCCTATCCCTAACCCTAGCAGTAAACTTTAACCCTAAAGCTAAGCCCAACCCGTAACCCTAATCCTATCCTTTTACCCTAAAACTAATCCCTAAACTAACCCTATACCTCACCCTAACTCTAACCCCAATCCTAATTCTAACCATACCCCTTCATAAAACACTAACTCCTAACCGCTAACCCTAACACTAACCAAAAACCCTAATCACTAATCCCTAACCCTAACGCTTAACCTTTACCCTAACCGTTAACCCTCACCCTAAATCTTAACACTGACCCTAACCTTAACCTTTAACTCTAAGCCTAACCCTTAAGCCTACACTAAGGAAAACCCTTAATGCTAATGGATCCCTTATCCCTAACTCTAACACTACAGCTAAAAATAACCCTAACCTTTGATCCTTAAACCTAACCCCTAACACTTACTTTAACCCCAAACCCTAACCCTAATCCTAAGCATTAAACCTAACCCTATCTCTGAACCCTAACGCTAGCCCTTACCCTAACGCCTAGATCTAACCCTAAATCGAACCTACCGCCTAATCCTAACCTTAAGCCCTAATGCTAACTCTAACCCTGAACCCTAAACCTACCCGTAACGCTTAACACTAACCCTATCAGTGAACCTTAACCCTGACCCTAACCATTACCCGCCCCCAAGCATTTAACCCTGACCCTACCCTAATCCTTAATGATATCTAACACTAAACCCTAACCCTAAGCCCAACACTTAACCCTAATCCTATCCCTTAACCCTAACCCTAACGCAAACCCCTAAACGTAACCCGAACCGTGACCAGTAAACCTAACATTAACCTCTAACACAAACCATAGCACATAACTCTAACCCTAAAACTAAACCTAACCCCAACCCTAACTCAAAACCCTAACTCTTAACCTTAACCCTAAGCGTTAACTCTCACGCTAACCTTTAATCCTAACCCTAATCCTAATCTTCAACCCTAAACCTAACACTTAACCCTAACCCTGTACCAAACCCTAACCCCTCATCTTAACCCTAACCGTAAACCTCAACCCTAAACCAAAGTGTAGCCGTTAAACCTAAGAGTAGCCTTTAACCCTAACCCTAATCCCTAACCCTAAGCCCTCACCCTAACACTAAACTTCATCCTTAACCCTAACCAGAATCCAACCCTAAATCTCATTCTCCGACTTCTTGCTTTCTTAGAGTTTAGAAACCCTGCAATCCTCCCATGCCATGCGTGAAAGGAGGCTCTACCACTGTGTCCTGCATGAAACCCACGGGCCCATACCAGAGTATGACAGAGTGGGTTCCCTGGTACAATCCCCGCCCCCTAAACTCCCCCCGCCCGCCTAATGCAGACAGGGCCCGTGCGCTAAGCATAAACAATACCTTTAACAGATAACCCTAACCCTGAACATAACACCCAACCCTGTTCCTATTTCTCCCCTTAACACGTAAACCTCACCGTGCGCCTAACTTTAACCTCTTATCACGTTAATGCATAACCCATTTACTGAGAACAACCCCTATCCCATAATTCTAACCCTATCTCCTAGTCATCACTGTGACACCTAATCCCTAACCCTAATTCTAAACCAATACCCTAACCGTAACCCTATCTACAACCCTAACACTGACAGTAACCCCTTACTTCTAACCCCAACGCTATGCCTAACAAAAACCCTAACCCTTGACCCTAACCCTTCACCCTAACCCCTAAGCCTTACCCTAACCCTTAACCCTAATCCTAATCCTAACCATTAAACCTAACCCTAGCTCTTAAAGCTGACCCTAAACCTTACCCTCACGACTAGACCTAACCCTGACACTAACCTAACACCTAACCCTAACCAGAACCCCTAAAGCTAACCCTGAACCCTATCCCTAACCCTAGCAGTAAACTTTAACCCTAAACCTAAGCCCAACCCGTAACCCTAATCCTATCCTTTTACTCTAAAACTAACCACTAAACCTAACACCTAAACCTCACCCTAAATCTAACCCCATTCCTAATTCTAACCATACCCCTTCATAAAACACTAACTCCAAACCGCTAACCCTAACAGTAACCAAAAAGCCTAATCACTAATCCCTAACCCTAACGCTTAACCTTTACCCTAACTGTTAACCCTAACTCTAAATCTCAACACTGACCCTAACCTTAACCTTTAACTCTAAGCCTAACCCTTA
>NW_027183046.1:47500-62500 GCF_041146395.1 Eulemur rufifrons
AGGGTTAGAGGTTTAGAATTAGGGTTAGGGATTAGGTGTCACAGTGATGACTAGGAGATAGGGTTAGAATTATGGGATAGGGGTTGTTCTCAGGAAATGGGTTATGCATTAACGTTAGGATAAGAGGTTAAAGTTAGGCGCACGGTGAGGTTTACGTGTTAAGGGGAGAAATAGGAACAGGGTTGGGTGTTATGTTCAGGGTTAGGGTTACCTGTTAAAGGTATTGTTTATGCTTAGCGCACGGGCCCTGTCTGCATTAGGCGGGCGGGGGGAGTTTAGGGGGCTGGGATTGTACCCGGGAACCCACTCTATCATACTCTGGGTATGGGCCCGTGGGTTTCATGCAGGACACAGTGGTAGAGCCTCCTTTCACGCATGGCACGGGAGGATTGCAGGCTTTCTAAACTCTAAGAAAGCAAGAAGTCTGAGAATTAGATTTAGGGTTAGGATTATGGTTAGGGTTAAGGATGAAGTTTAGTGTTAGGGTGAGGGTTTAGGGTTAGGGATTAGGGTTAGGGTTAAAGATTACTCTTAGGTTTAACAGTTACACTTTGGTTTAGGGTTGAGGTTTACGGTTAGGGTTAAGATGAGGGGTTAGGGTTTGGTACAGGGTTAGGGTTAAGTGTTAGGTTTAGGGTTGAAGATTAGGATTAGGGTTAGGATTAAAGGTTAGCATGAGAGTTAACGCTTAGGGTTAAGGTTAAGATTTAGGGTTTAGGGTTAGGGTTAGGGTTAGGGTTAGTTTTAGGGTTAGAGTTATGTGCTATGGTTTGTGTTAGAGGTTAGGGTTAGGTTTACTGGTGACGGTTAGGGTTACGTTTAGGGGTTAGCATTAGGGTTAGGGTTAGGGTTAGGGTTAATGGATAGGATTAGTGTTAAGTGTTGGGCTTTGGGTTAGGGTTTAGTGTTAGGGTTATCATTAAGGATTAGGGGTAGGGTCAGGGTTAAATGTTTGGGTGCGGGTAATGGTTAGGGTCAGGGTTAATGTTCACGGATAGGGTTAGTGTTAAGGGTTACGGGTAGGTTTAGGGTTCAGGGTTAGAGTTAGCATTAGGGCTTAAGGTTAGGATTAGGCGGTAGGTTAGATTTAGGGTTAGATCTAGGCGTTAGGGTAAGGGCTAGCGTTAGGGTTAAGAGATAGGGTTAGGTTTAATGCTTAGGATTAGGGTTAGGGTTTGGGGTTAAAGTAAGTGTTAGGGGTTAGGTTTAAGGATCAAAGGTTAGGGTTATTTTTAGCTGTAGTGTTAGGGTTTTGAATAAGGGATCCCATTAGCATTAAGGGTCTTCCTTACTGTAGGGTTAAGGGTTAGGCTTAGAGTTAAAGGTTAACGTTAGGGTCAGTGTTAAGATTTAGGGTGAGGGTTAACGGTTAGAGTAAAGGTTAAGCGTTAGGGTTAGGGATTAGTGATTAGGGTTTTTGGTTAGTGTTAGGGTTAGCAGTTAGGAGTTAGTGTTTTATGAAAGGGTATGGTTAGAATTAGGATTGGGGTTAGAGTTAGGGTGAGGTATAGGTGTTAGGTTTAGGGGTTAGTTTTACGGTAAAAGGATAGGATTAGGGTTACGGATTGGGCTTAGGTTTAGGGTTAAAGTTTACTGCTAGGGTTAGGGATAGGGTTTAGGGTTAGCTTTAGGGGTTCTGGTTAGGGTTAGGTGTTAGGTTAGTGTCAGGGTTAGGTCTAGTCGTGAGGGTAAGGTTTAGGGTTAGCTTTAAGAGCTAAGGTTAGGTTTAATGGTTAGGATTAGGATTAGGGTTAAGGGTTAGGGTAAGGCTTAGGGGTTAGGGTGAAGGGTTAGGGTCAAGGGTTAGGGTTTTTGTTAGGCATAGCGTTGGGGTTTCAAGTAAGGGTTACTGTCAGTGTTAGGGTTGTAGGTAGGGTTACGGTTAGGGTTAGCGGTTTAGAATTAGGGTTAGGTATTAGGTGTCACAGTGATGACTAGGAGATAGTGTTAGAATTATGGGATAGGGGTTGTTCTCAGGAAATGGGTTATGCATTAACGTTAGGATAAGAGGTTAAAGTTAGGCGCACGGTGAGGTTTACGTGTTAAGGGGAGAAATAGGAACAGGGTTGGGTGTTATGTTCAGGGTTAGGGTTATCTGTTAAAGATATTGTTTATGCTTAGCGCACGGGCCCTGTCTGCATTAGGCGGGCGGGGGGAGTTTAGGCGGCTGGGATTGTACCCGGGAACCCACTCTATCATACTCGGGGTATGGGCCCGTGGGTTTCATGCAGGACACAGTGGTAGAGCCTCCTTTCACGCATGGCATGGGAGGATTGCAGGCTTTCTAAACTCTAAGAAAGCTAGAAGTCTGAGAATTAGATTTAGGGTTAGGATTATGGTTAGGGTTAAGGCTGAAGTTTAGTGTTACGGTGAGGGCTTAGGTTTAGGGATTAGGGTTAGGGTTAAAGGTTACTCTTAGGTTTAACGGTTACACTTTGGTTTAGGGTTGAGGTTTACGGTTAGGGTTAAGATGAGGGGTTAGGGTTAGGTACAGAGTTAGGGTTAAGTGTTAGGTTTAGGGTTGAAGATTAGGATTAGGGTTAGGATTAAAGGTTAGCGTGAGAGTTAACGCTTAGTGTTAAGGTTAAGAGTTAGGGTTAGGGTTAGGGTTAGGGTTAGTTTTAGGGTTAGAGTTATGTGCTATGGTTTGTGTTAGAGGTTAGGGTTAGGTTTACTGGTCACAGTGAGGGTTATGTTTAGGGGGTAGCATTAGGGTTAGGGTTAGGGTTAAGGGATAGGATTAGGGATAAGTGTTGGGCTTAGGGTTAGGGTTTAGTGTTAGGGTTAGCATTAAGGATTAGGGTTAGGGTCAGGTTTAAATGCTTGGGTGCGGGTAATGGTTAGGGTCAGGTTTAAGGTTCACGGATAGGGTTAGTGTTAAGGGTTACAGGTAGGTTTATGGTTCAGGGTTAGAGTTAGGGTTAGGGTTAGGGTTAGGGGTTGGGTTAGGGTCAGGGTCAGGGTCAGGGTCAGGGGTTAGGGGTTAGGATTAGGGTTAGGGGTTAGGGTTAGGGTTTGAGTTAGGGTTTGGGTTAGGGTTAAGGTTAGGGGTTAGGGTTAGTGTTAGGGTTGGGGTTGGGGTTAGGGTTTAGGGTTAGGGTTAGGGTTAAGGGTTAGCGTTAGGGTTAGGGGTTAGGGTTAGGGTTAGGGGTTAGGGTTAGCGGTTAGGGTTAGGGTTAGGGTTAGGGTAGGGGTTAGGGGTTAGGGTTAGGGTTAGGTTTTGGGTTAGATTTAGGGGTTAGGGTTAGGGTTAGGGGTTAGGGTTAGGGTTAGGGTTGGGGTTAGGAGTTAGGGTTTGGGTTGGGGTTAGGGTTAGGGTTGGGTTGGGGTTGGGGTTGGGATTAGGGTTATGGGTATGGGTAGGGTAACTGGTAGGGGTAGGGTTAGGGTTAGGGTTAGGGTAGGGGTTGGGGTTAGGGTTAGGGGTTAGGGGTTAGGGTTAGGGTTAGCGGTAGTGTAGGGTAGGGTAGGGATAGGGGTTAGGGTTAGGGGTTAGGGTTAGGGTTGGGTTAGGGTTAGGGTTACGGTTAGGGGTTAGGCTTAGGGCTAGGGCTAGGGTTAGGGTTTAGGGTTAGGGTTAAGGTTAGGGTCAGGGTCAGGGTCAGGGGTCAGGGTCAGGGTCAGGGTCAGGGGTTAGGGTTAGGGTTAGGGGTTAGGGTTAGGGTTAGGGGTTAGGGTTAGGGTTAGGTTTAGGGGTTAGGGTTAGGGTTAGGGGTTAGGGTTAGGGTTAGGGGTTAGGGTTAGGTTAGGGGTTAGGGGTTAGGTTTAAGGTTAGGGGTTAGGGTTAGGGGTTAGGGGTTAGGGTAAGGGTAAGGGTTAGGGGTTAGGGTTAGGGTTAGGGTTGGGTTAGGTTTAGGTTAGGGTTAGGGTTAGGGGTTAGGGTTAGGGTTAGGGGTTAGGGTTAGTGTTAGGGGTTAGGGTTGGGGTTGGGGTTGGGGTTCGGGTTAGGGTTAGGGGTTAGGGTTAGGGTTAGGGTTAGGTTAGGGTTAGGGTTAAGGGATAGGATTAGGGTTAAGTGTTGGGCTTAGGGTTAGGTTTAGTGTTAGGGTTATCATTAAGGATTAGTGTTAGGGTCAGGGTTAAATGCTTGGGTGCGGGTAATGGTTAGGGTCAGGGTTAAGGTTCACGGATAGGGATAGTGTTAAGGGTTACGGGTAGGTTTAGGGTTCAGGGTTAGAGTTAGCATTAGGGCTTAAGTTTAGGATTAGGCGGTAGGTTAGATTTAGGGTTAGATCTACGCGTTAGGGTAAGGGCTAGCGTTAGGGTTAAGAGATAGGGTTAGCTTTAATGCTTAGGATTAGGGTTAGGGTTTGGGGTTAAAGTAAGTGTTAGGTGTTAGGTTTAAGGATCAAAGGTTAGGGTTATTTTTAGCTGTAGTGTTAGGGTTAGGGATAAGGGATCCCATTAGCATTAAGGGTCTTCCTTACTGTAGGGTTAAGGGTTAGGCTTAGAGTTAAAGGTTAAGGTTAGGGTCAGTGTTAAGATTTAGGGTGAGGGTTAACGGTTAGGGTAAAGGTGAAGCGTTAGGGTTAGGGATTAGTGATTAGGGTTTTTGGTTAGTGTTAGGGTTAGCAGTTAGGAGTTAGTGTTTTATGAAGGGGTATGGTTAGAATTAGGATTGGGGTTAGAGTTAGGGTGAGGTATAGGGGTTAGGTTTAGGGGTTAGTTTTAGGGTAAAAGGATAGGATTAGGGTTACGGGTTGGGCTTAGGTTTAGTGTTAAAGTTTACTGCTAGGGTTAGGGATAGGGTTGAAGTTTAACTTTAGGGGTTATTGTTAGGGTTAGGTGTTAGGTTAGTGTCAGGGTTAGGTCTAGTCATGAGGGTAAGGTTTAGGGTTAGCTTTAAGAGCTAGGGTTTGGTTTAATGGTTAGGATTAGGATTAGGGTTAAGGTTTAGGTTAAGGCTTAGGGGTTAGGGTGAAGGGTTAGGGTCAAGGTTTGGGGTTTTTGTTAGGCATAGCGTTGGGGTTAGAAGTAAGGTTTACTGTCAGTGTTAGGGTTGTAGGTAGGGTTACGGTTAGGGTTAGCGGTTTAGAATTAGGGTTAGGGATTAAGTGTCACAGTGATGACTAGGAGATAGGGTTAGAATTGTGGGATAGGGGTTGTTCTCAGGAAATGGGTTATGCATTAATGTTAGGATAAGAGGTTAAAGTTAGGCGCACGGTGAGGTTTACGTGTTAAGGGGAGAAATAGGAACAGGGTTGGGTGTTATGTTCAGGGTTAGGGTTATCTGTTAAAGGTATTGTTTATGCTTAGCTCACGGGCCCTGTCTGCATTAGGCGGGCGGGGGGAGTTTAGGGGGCTGGGATTGTACCCGGGAACCCACTCTATCATACTCTGGGTATGGGCCCGTGAGTTTCATGCAGGACACAGTGGTAGAGCCTCCTTTCACGCATGGCATGGGAGGATGGCAGGCTTTCTAAACTCTAAGAAAGCAAGAAGTCTGAGAATTAGATTTAGGGTTAGGATTATGGTTAGGGTTAAGGATGAAGTTTAGTGTTACGGTGAGGGCTTAGGGTTAGGGATTAGGGTTAGGGTTAAAGGTTACTCTTAGGTTTAACGGTTACACTTTGGTTTAGGGTTGAGGTTTACGGTTAGGGTTAAGATGAGGGGTTAGGGTTAGGTACAGGGTTAGGGTTAAGTGTTAGGTTTAGGGCTGAAGATTAGGATTAGGTTTAGGATTAAAGGTTAGCGTGAGAGTTAACGCTTAGGGTTAAGGTTAAGAGTTAGGGTTTAGGGTTAGGGTTAGGGAAAGGGTTATTTTTAGTTAGTTTAGTGCTATGGTTTGTGTTAGAGGTTAGGGTTAGGTTTACTGGTCACGGTTAGGGTTACGTTTAGGGGTTTGCATTAGGGTTAGGGTTAAGGGATAGGATTAGGGTTAAGTGTTGGGCTTAGGGTTAGGATTTAGTGTTAGGGTTATCATTAAGGATTAAGAGTAGGGTCAGGGTTAAATGCTTGGGTGCGGGTAATGGTTAGGCTCAGGGTTAAGGTTCACAGATAGGGTTAGTGTTAAGGGTTACGGGTAGGTTTAGGGTTCAGGGTTAGAGTTAGCATTAGGGCTTAAGGTTAGGATTAGGCGGTAGGTTAGATTTAGGGTTAGATCTAGGCGTTAGGGTAAGGGCTAGTGTTAGGATTAAGAGATAGGGTTAGGTTTAATGCTTAGGATTAGGGTTATGGTTTGGGGTTAAAGTACGTGTTAGGGGTTAGGTTTAAGGATCAAAGGTTAGGGTTATTTTTAGCTGTAGTGTTAGGTTTAGGGATAAGGGATCCCATTAGCATTAAGGGTCTTCCTTACTGTAGGGTTAAGGGTTAGGCTTAGAGTTAAAGGTTAAGGTTAGGGTCAGTGTTAAGATTTAGGGTGTGGGTTAACGGTTAGGGTAAAGGTTAAGCGTTAGGGTTAGGGATTAGTGATTAGGGTTTTTGGTTAGTGTTAGGGTTAGCGGTTAGGAGTTAGTGTTTTATGAAGGGGTATGGTTAGAATTAGGATTGGGGTTAGAGTTAGGGTGAGGTATAGGGGTTAGGTTTAGGGGTTACTTTTAGGGTAAAAGGATAGGATTAGGGTTACGGGTTGGGCTTAGGTTTAGGGTTAAGGTTTACTGCTAGGGTTAGGGATAGGGTTCAGGGTTAGCTTTAGGGGTTCTGGTTAAGGTTAGGTGTTAGGTTAGTGTCAGGGTTAGGACTAGTCGTGAGGGTAAGGTTTAGGGTTAGCTTTAAGAGCTAGGGTTAGGGGAGATCAAAGATGGCGGAGTGGTGGTGACGGCCTGAATCTGCGCTCCCGGGAAGGAAGGCATCGATCCGGACCTGCCACAACGCTGGAAGACCGCTCCCACACAGGAACAGCGGTGTGAATCCACGGAGAATCAGCCTGGGACAAACAGAGCGAGTGAGGTCTGAGGTGAACGAAAATTGGGAACGCGGGACAGACACTAGCCAGCGGAGCGCCGGTCGGATACACCCGCCCCCAGCCGGGGTGGGTGCAGCCTCTCGGGAAAGCGGCTAGCCCTCCGCTCCCAATTTAACAGAGCCCTGACCCAGGCCAGCACAGAATCACTGAGGGATACGTGGCGCATTGGAGACAGGAGGCTTTTTTTGAGAAATTACCTTAGAACCTGGGGGATCTCAGCTGAGACAGCGCTTGGCGAGGAGGGACGGATCTGCCCCAGGGCAGAAAAACACAAAAGACTCCAGGACAGCAAATAGCGTTGTACCCCGTGCTGCCTTTTTCGGCAGTTCTCCAGCCGGTCACCCCCAGTGCGTGTCCTTGCTGGCCAGCTCCTGGGCAGTGGCGGTCTCTGCCTGCCGGGGAGCCGATCCCCTCCAGCCCCGGAGCGCGGCAGGCGCCATCTTGAAAGCGAAGGCAAAACCGCTCGGGAGCCAAAAAGTGCCCAGCGGCTCTTTCTGCCCATGCTGCCTTTTTCGGCGGTTCTCCAGCCGGTGACCCCCTGGTGCGCGTCCTTGCTCGCCAGCCCCCGGGCAGTGGTGGTCTCTGCCTGCCGAGGAGCCGGTCTCCTCCAGCCCCGGAGCTCTGCAGGCGCCATCTTGAAAGCGAGGGCGAAACCGCTCGGGAGCCATAAAGTGCCGAGCGGCTCTCTCTGCCGGGCGCCCTCCGCTGGTCTCTGAACCAACGCCAGGAGTGCAGAATATGCCGGGGCCGCGCTCGGGGTGAAGGGGCAGAGCTGCGCTAAGGCAAAAAAAAAAAAAAAAAACACGAACAAGAAGAATAGGCTCCCCGAACTGTATATTTTATTCTTGGTAAATTTCTTCTGGGTTTTGTTTGTTTGTGTTTGTGTTTGTTTTTGTTTTTTTTGGGTTTTTTCTTTTTTTTCTTTCCTTTTGTTTTCTTTTTCTTTTTTTTTCCGGCGGCGGACAGCCTCAGCGGGCACCTTTGCCCTCTGGGCCTCTGGCTGCCGCGCCTTTCTGAGCGCGGAGGTTGGATCCCCACCACCCTCGGAGCTGTGCGGGCGCGCAGACGTCATCTTGAAATCCACTGCGAAACCGCCGGGGACCCAGCCGGGCGGGCGTGAAGGGGCGGAGCTGTGCTAAGGCGTAAAAACAAAAACATCTTATGGCCGCTCCAGACCCAGCCCAGCGGAAGTGAAGGGGCAGAACTGTGCTAAGGCGTAAAACAAACAAACAAACAAAAAAACATTGAGTCGCTGAATTATATACTTCAGATTTGTGTATTTTTCTGCCTTGTGGTGTGGTGAAGTGCTATGTAGTTTGTTTTTGTTCATTTTTGTTGGCGTTTTTGGTGTTTTTTGGTTTGGCTTTTTGCGTTTCTTTTCTTTCTTTCTTTTTTTTTTTTTTCTTTTTCTTTCTTTCTTTTTCTTCTTTTTTTTCTTTTCTCTTTCGTTTTCTCCTCTTTCTTTTCTTTCTTTCCTTTTCTTTTTTCTTTTTTTTTTTTTCCTCTTCTCTTTCTCCTCTCTTTTCGCCTTCTAACTGGGGACCCACGGTGAGCTTTGGAACGGGCCAGGTCCCTGGCTCTGGTACATACCGGATCCTGAGTAGTCACCTCCAGGGCCGGAGATCTGCGGGCACGCAATTGCCACTCTAGGGCCCACAGCCAAGTCACTGCGGAGCAATAGGGTACCAAGAGGCTCCCTGGACGGCCCTCTCCCCTGGTCCACGGACCTTATATAGGATCCCTGCCCAAGTGTAAACACTGAATACTTCTCCAGAAGCGAGAGTGTGGAACCTGATCCCTGGGGACATTGGGCCAAGACAGACTTTTGCCGGTGGGAGCTACAGCAACTGGGGCGCTGAGCAAGCAAAGTCACCATCCTCTCCCCATAGCTAGTATCTTGCCGGCAGATAGAGTCAGAAACCTCCCCTATAGAGGAAGAACCAAAGGGAAACAAACAAACAAACAAACAAAGAGAATTTCGGTCTACTATTAGTGTGGACCCTGCCTGCCTTCTGAAAGACCACAACACAGTGTCCTAACTCACCAAAGCGGTCCTGGATCACTCCAATCCTCTAGGATTGGACCCATCGGAAGCAGTCCCCCAACGGAAACAGAAAAATCTCTGAACAATACACAACAGTCTCCCCCTCTTGCCAAAAGAAGCAACATACCTAGACTGTTTCACAGCCTAAGAATAGAGCACAAAGAGTCCTGTTAACCAGACTAAACCTATAAGTAAAGATCCAACGACAAATCTAGATGGGAAGGGCCCAGCGAAAAAACACGGAGTGCAAAAAGAATCAAATGGAAAGCTCATCCCCAAAGAGAAATACCAGCTCCCAACCATCTGACACAAACCAGACTCAAAACACCAACATGTCACAGGAAGAATTCCAATTATGGATTATAAACAAGCTGAATAATATACAAGAATCAATGGATAAACAACACAAGGAAAACACAAAAATAATACAGGATTTGGAGGAAAAATTCACTAAAGAAATTGAAATATTGAAGAAAAACCAAACTGAACTCCTAGAAGTGAAGAATTCACTCAGAGAGCTACAAAACACTGTGGAAAGTCTCAAGAGCAGGGTAGATCAAACAGAGGAAAGAATCTCAGAAATTGAAGATAACTCCTTCCAACTAAATAAGTCAGTCACAGAGATAGATTGAAAAAGTAAGAGAAATGATCTGAGTCTTCAAGAAATGTGGGATTATGTGAAGAAACCTAACTTGAGAGTTATTGGCATTCCTGAGGGTGAAGAAGATAACAAGCAAGGGTTGGACAAGCTATTTGAAGACATAATCGAGGAAAATTTTCCAGGCCTTGCCAATACTCTAGACATACAGATTCAAGAAGCTCAAAGGACCCCTGGGAGATTCATAGCAAATAGGAAAACACCACGCCACGTAGTCATCAGGCTGACCAAAATATCCACTAAAGACTCACTTCTCCGAGCTGTAAGGAGAAAGAAACAAGTAACTTACAAAGGAAAACCCATCAGAATTACGCCAGATTTCTCAGCTGAAACCTTACAAGCAAGAAGAGGTTGGGGCCCCATTTTCACGCTTCTGAAACAGAATAATGCCCAGCCTAGAATCTTGTACCCAGCTAAGCTAAGTTTTCTATACGAAGGAGAAATCAAGACATTCTCAGATAAACAAAGGTTGAGGGAATTCACCAAGACAAGACCAGCCCTCCAAGAAGTACTCAAAAGAGAATTATACACGGATCAGCACAAGAAAGATCCACGAATGTAAAACTACTCAAGAGCTAAAGATGAAATTCCAGATACCACAATGGCCCAGGAGAGAAAACATCACAATGAAGTTCTACCCAACAAGCTGAACAAAAAACTGTCTCACCTATCAGTTTTCTCAATAAATGTGAATGGCTTGAACTCCCCGCTCAAGAGACATAGACTGGCCCAATGGATAAAAAAATACAATCCAAGTATCTGCTGTCTTCAAGAAACTCACCTAACCTGCAAAGATGCATTTAGACTGAAAATAAAAGGATGGAAATAGATATTTCAAGCAAATGGTAACCAAAAGAAAGCTGGTGTGGCAATCTTAATTTCCAATAACTTAGCTTTCAAACCAACAAAAATAAGAAAAGACAAAGATGGCTACTACATACTGATTAAAGGCACAATTCATCAAGAAGCCATGACTATACTCAATATTTATGCACCCAACCTAGGTGCACCTAGATTCATAAAGCAAACCCTACTAGATCTCAACCAAATGATAGATAACAATACTGTAATAGCTGGAGACTTTAACACCCCACTGACAGTACAGGACAGATCCTCTAAACAGAAAATAAACAAAGACATAATGGACCTCAATAGAATGCTAGAACAAATGGGCATGGCTGACATCTATAGGACATTCTACCCAAAGTCCACAGAATATACATTCTTCTCATCAGCTCACGGGACATTCTCTAAGATTGACCATGTCCTAGGACATAAATCATGTCTTCAAAAATTCAAAAAAATAGAAATTATACCATGCATCTTCTCAGATCACAGCGGAATAAAAGTAACAATGATCACAAACAGAAACCCTCACTCTTACTCAAAGTCATGGAAGCTAAATAACCTTCTCCTGAATAATTATTCTATAAAAGAAGAAATCAAGATGGAAATCAAAAATTTCTTTGAATTAAATGACAATGGAGATACAACTTATCAAAATCTATGGGATGCAGCTAAAGCAGTCCTGAGAGGAAAATTCATATCCATAAATGCCTATATCAAAAAGACAGAAAACATGCAATTAGACAACCTAACGAATAGACTCAAAGAACTGGAGAAAGAAGAACAGAACGATCCCAAACCCAGCAGAAGGCGAGAAATTACTAAGATCAAATCAGAACTAAATGAAAAGGACAACAAAGAAACTATAAGGGAAATTAATAAAACAAAAAGTTGGTTCTTTGAAAAGATAAACAAAATAGACACACCTCTGGCTAGACTAACCAAAAGCACAAAAGTAAAATCTCTAATAACCTCCATTAGGAACATGAAAGGAGAAATCACAACCGATGCTACAGAGATACAAGATATCATCTATGAATTCTACAAAAATCTTTATGCACACAAACTGGAGAACGTGGAGGAAATGGACAAATTTTTAGAAACACATAGTCTTCCCAGGCTCAACCAGGAAGAAATAGAGTACCTGAACAGACCAATATCAAGAACTGAAATCGAAACAGCAATAAAAAACCTTCCCAAAAAGAAAAGCCCTGGTCCAGATGGGTTCACACCTGAATTTTACCATACATACAAAGAAGAACTGGTGCCCATCCTACATAAACTATTCTCCAATATTGAGAAGGATGGAGTTCTCCCCAACACGTTCTACCAAGCCAATATAACATTAATACCAAAACCTGGAAAGGACACAACAAAAATAGAGAACTACAGACCAATTTCCCTCATGAATATAGATGCAAAAATTTTCAATAAAATACTAGCAAATCGAATCCAAGTACTTATCAAAAAAGTAATCCACCACGACCAAGTGGGCTTCATCCCCGAGATGCAGGGGTGGTTCAACATACGTAAATCTATAAATGTAATTCACCACATAAATAGAAGCAAAAACAAAAACCATATGATACTCTCATTAGATGCAGAAAAAGCATTTGACAAAATTCAACACCCTTTTATGATAAAAACGCTTAACAAAATAGGCATTGATGGAACCTACCTAAAAATGATACAAGCCATATATGACAAACCCACAGCCAACATCATACTGAATGGGGAAAAACTGAAAGCACTCCCACTTAGAACTGGAACCAGACAGGGCTGCCCATTGTCTCCATTACTTTTCAACATAGTATTGGAAGTCCTTGCGAGAGCTATCAGGCAAGAAAGCAGAATCAAGGGAGTCCAAATAGGGAAGGAAGAGATCAAACTCTCACTTTTTGCTGATGATATGATGTTATATCTGGAAAACCCCCAGGATTCAACCATGAGACCCCTGGAATTGATTAACGAATACAGCAAAGTCTCAGGCTACAAAATTAATATACACAAATCAGAGGCATTTATATATGCCAATAACAGTCAATCGGAAAACCAAATTAAAGACTCAATACCCTTCAAAATAGCAACAAAGAAAATAAAATATCTAGGTATATATCTAACTAAAGAGGTAAAGGACCTCTATAAGGAAAACTATGAAACACTGAGAAAAGAAATAGCAGAACTTGCAAATAGATGGAAAAATATACCATGCTCGTGGATCGGAAGAATCAACATTGTTAAAATGTCTATACTACCCAAAGTGATCTACAGATTCAATGCAATCCCTATTAAATTACCAACATCATTCTTTACAGACATAGAGAAAATAATTATACACTTTGTATGGAATCAAAGAAGACCCCGTATAGCAAAAGCAATTTTAAGCAACAAAAACAAAATGGGAGGTATTAATTTGCCAGACCTCAAACTATACTACAAGGCCGTGGTTCTTAAAACAGCCTGGTATTGGCACAAGTGCAGGGACACAGACCAGTGGAACACAACAGAAAATCCAAATATAGAACCATCCTCATATAGTCACCTAATTTTCGACAAAGCGGGAAAGAATATACTCTGGGGACAAGAATCCCTATTCAACAAATGGTGCTGGGAGAATTGGTTAGCCACTTGTAGAAGACTGAAACAGGACCCACAGCTTTCACCTCTCACAAAAATCAAATCACGGTGGATAACAGACTTAAACCTTAGGCGTGATACAATCAGAATTCTAGAAGAAAATGTAGGAAAGACTCTTACAGACATTGGCCTAGGCAAAGAATTTATGAAGAAGACCCCCAAGGCAATCACAGCAGCAACAAAAATAAATGAATGGGACATGATTAAATTAAAAAGCTTCTGCACAGCCAAAGAAACAGTCCAGAGAATAAACAGACCACCTACAGAATGGGAAAAAATTTTTGCATACTACACATCAGATAAAGGACTGATAACAAGAATCTATTTAGAACTCAGGAAAATCAGCAAGAAAAAATCAAGCAACCCTATCAAAAAGTGGGCAAAGGACATGAATAGAAATTTTTCAAAAGAAGATATAAAAATGGCTAACAAACATATGAAAAAGTGTTCAACATCTCTAATCATCAGGGAAATGCAAATCAAAACCACAATGAGATATAACTTAACCCCAGTGAGAATGGCCTTTATCAAAAAAACCCAAAACAACACATGTTGGCGTGGGTGTGGAGAGACAGGAACACTAATACACTGCTGGTGGGACTGCAAACTAGTGCAACCTCTGTGGAAAGCATTATGGAGGTATCTTAAACAGATTCAAGTAGACCTGCCATTTGACCCAGCAATCCCATTACTGGGCATATACCCAAAGGAAAAAAGGTCATTCTGTAACAAAGGCACGTGTACCCAAATGTTTATAGCAGCACAATTCACAATAGCAAAGATGTGGAAACAACCCAAATGCCCATCAACACATGATTGGATTAGTAAACTGTGGTATATGTATACCATGGAATACTACTCAGCTATAAGGAATGATGAAGATACAACATCTCTATGGTTCTCCTGGAGAGAGTTGGAACCCATTATATTAAGTGAAGTATCCCAAGAATGGAAAAACAAGCATCACACGTACTCACCAGAAAATTGGTTTCCTTGATCATCACCTAAACATAAATCTGGAAACGACACCAATTAGACATCAGACTGAGGTGGGGGGTGGGGGAGGGGATGGGGGTATGCCTACACAATGAGTGCATTGCGCACCGTTTGGGGAGTGGTAACACTTGAAGGTGCTGACTCGGGAAAGGGGGGGTGGGGAAAAAAATATGAAACTATTGTTTTTAACTTGCACTGTTCACTTAATAATTTATCATGAATATTTCCCATATTATTTCATATCATTGTACAAGAAATAATGTATAAATTATGAGGACATACTGTATCTAACAAGATATACTGTTAGACTCTTTGATTCTGTAAAATTAAATAAAAAAAAAAAAAGAATGGCAAAAAAAAAAAAGAGCTAGGGTTAGGTTTAATGGTTAGGATTAGGATTAGGGTTAAGGGTTAGGGTAAGGCTTAGGGGTTAGGGTGAAGGTTTAGGGTCAAGGGTTACGGTTTTTGTTAGGCATAGCGTTGGGGTTAGAAGTAAGGGTTACTGTCAGTGTTAGGGTTGTAGGTAGGGTTACGGTTAGGGTTAGCGGTTTAGAATTAGGGTTAGGGATTAGGTGTCACAGTGATGACTAGGAGATAGGGTTAGAATTATGGGATAGGGGTTGTTCTCAGGAAATGGGTTATGCATTAACGTTAGGATAAGAGGTTAAAGTTAGGCACACGGTGAGGTTTACGTGTTAAGGGGAGAAATAGGAACAGGGTTGGGTGTTATGTTCAGGGTTAGGGTTATCTGTTAAAGGTATTGTTTATGCTTAGCGCACGGGCCCTGTCTGCATTAGGCGGGCGGGGGGATTTTAGGGGGCTGGGATTGTACCCGGGAACCCACTCTATCATACTCTGGGTATGGGCCCGTGGGTTTCATGCAGGACACAGTGGTAGAGCCTCCTTCCACGCATG
>NW_027183046.1:72500-120000 GCF_041146395.1 Eulemur rufifrons
GGAGGATTGCAGGCTTTCTAAACTCTAAGAAAGCAAGAAGTCTGAGAATTAGATTTAGGGTTAAGATTATGGTTAGGGTTCAGGATGAAGTGTAGTGTTATGGTGAGGGGATAGGGTTACAGATTAGGGTTACGGTTTAAGGTTACTGTTAGGTTTAACGGTTACAGTTCGTTTTGGGGTTGAGGTTTGCGGATAGGTTTAAGATGAGGGGTCAGGGTTTGGTACAGGGTTAGGGTTGTGTTCGGTTTAGGGTTGAAGATTAGGATTAGGGTTAGGATTAAAGGTTAGCATGAGAGTTAACGGTTAAGATTAAGGTTAAGGGTTAGGGTTAGGGTTTAGGTGTAGGGTTAAGGGTTAGGGTTAGTTTTAGGGTTAGAGTTATGTGTTAGGGTTTGTGTTAGAGGTTAGGGTTAGGTTTACTGTTCGTGGTTAGAGTTACGTTTAGGGGTTAGCATTAGGGTTAGGGATTAGGTTTAGGGTAAGTGTTTAGAGTTAGTGTTGGGCTTTAGGCTCGGGGCTTAGGTTCAGGGTCAGAGGTTATGGTTGGTGTTAGGGCTTAGATTTAGCGGTCAGTTTAAGGGCACAGGACCTGGTTAATCTACGGTGAGAGGGGTGTGGTCGGAGTCACCACAAAAGCACAACATCATTCCCTGGGCCTTGGGACAAAACCTACATGCAGGACTCAGGCAGAGCCTCATCTCACACATGGCATGGCTGTATTGTAGGCTTGCTTCACTCTGGGAATGGAAGTAGTGTGAGAATTAGGGTTAGGTTTGGGGTTAGGGGTTTCGAGTTAGGGGTTAGGTTTCAAGTCAGGGTCAGGTGCTAGGGATTAGTGGTTAGGTTTAGAGTTAGTGTTAGGGGTTAGGTGTTAAGTCTGGGTTGGGGGCCAGGGTTAGGTTTAGGGTTGGGGTTAGCGTTAGGGTTAGGGGTTAGGGTTAAGGGATAGGGTTAGGGTTAAGGGTTAGGCTTAGGGTTAGGGTTCAGGGTTAGGGTTAAGGTTTAGGGTTAGAGTCAGGGTTAAGTGTTAGGGTGAGGCTTAACAGTTAGGGTTAGGGTTAGGGGGTTAGGAATAGGGTTAGGGTTAATGGTTAGGGTAATGGTTCAGGTTTAAGGTTAGGATTAGGGGTTAGGGTTAGTGTTAACTGTAGGTCAGTGTTGGGGTTAGATCTCTAGGCATTAGCGTATAGGTTAGGGTTAGGGTTAAGTAGGGTTATGTTTAATGGTTAGGATTGGGATTAGCGTTAAGGGTTAGGGTTAAGCTTTAGGGGTTATGACTAAGGATCAATGGTTACAGTTATTTTTAGGCGTAGGGTTAGGGTAAGGGTTTTAGGGTTAGTGTTAGTGTTGTCGGTAGGGTTAAGGTTAAGGTTGGCGTTTCAGAATTAGGGATTAGGTGTTATGGTTACGGCTAGGAGTTAGGGTTAGAATTACGGTATAGGGCTTGTTCTCAGGGTGTCATGCATTATCGTTAAGATAAGGGGTTAAGTTAGGGTTAGGGTGAGGTTTACGTGTTAAGGTGAGCAGTAGGATCAGGGTTAGGTGTTATGTTCTGGGTTAGGGTTATGGGTGTGGGGTAGGGTTTATGCTTAGGGCACGGGCCCTGTATGCACTAGGAGGCGAAGTTAGGGGTCTGTGATGGTCGCTGGGAGCCCACTCTATCGTACGCAGTGTATGGGCCTCTGGGTTTCATGCAGGACACTGTGGCAGAGCGGGCTTTCATGCATGGCTTATTAGGATTGTAGGCTTTCAAAACTCTGAGAAAGCAAGTCTGGGAATTAGATTTAGGGTTAGGATTACGGTACGGTTTAGGGATGAAGATTAGCGATTGGGTGAGGGCTTAGGGTTAGGGGTTAGGGTTAGGGTTAGGGTTGTTGGCAGGGTGAAGGTTAGGGTTGGCATTTTAGAATTAGGGATGAGGTGTTACGGTTATGGCTAGGGGTTAGGATTAGAATTATGGGATAGGGCTTCTTCTCAGGGTGTTATGCATTAAGGTTAAGATAAGGGGATAAGTTAGGGTTACGGGGAGGTTTATGTTTTAAGGTGAGCAATAGGATCAGGGTCAGGTGCTATGTTCAGGGTGAGGGTTATCTGTTAGGGGTAGTGTTTATACTTAGCGTACAGGCCCTGTCTGCACTGGGCGGTGGGCTGGGGTTAGGGGGATGGGATTGTCCCCGGGAACCCACTCTATCATACGCTAGGTATGGGCTCCTGGTTTCATGCAAGAGAGAGCTGCAGAGCCCCCTTTTACTCATGGCATGGGAGGATTTTAGGCTTTCTAAACTCTAAGAAAGCAAGAAGTCCGAGAATTAGATTTAGGGGTAGGATTATGATAATGTTTAGGGTTAGGGTTAGTGTTAAGGTGGGGTCTTAGGTTTAGGGGTTAGGGTTAGAGGTTAGGGTTAGGTGTAACAGTTACAGTTAGGTTTATGGTTAAGTTTCAGGGTTAGGGTTAAGGTTTGGGTTTAGCGTTTGGCACAGGGTTAGGCTTCAGTGTTAGCTTTATGGTTAAAGATTAGGATTAGGGTTAGTGTGAGGGTTAATGGTAAGGGTCAAGATTAAGGGTTAGGGTTGGGGTTAGGGTTAGGTTTAGGGTTAGGGCTTAGGGTTAGGCTTAGGGTTAAGGGATAGTATTAGGGTTAAGTGTTGGGCTTATGGTTAGGGTTAAAGTTTAGTGTTAGGGTTAATGTTTAGTGTTATGGTCCAGTTTAAGTGTTAGGGTGAGGGTTAACAGTTAGGCTTAGGCTTAGGGGTTAGGGATATAGTGAAGGTTCAGTGTTAGGGTTAGGTTTAGGGTTCAGGGTTAGGGTTAGCTTTAGGGGTTATGGTTAGGGTTAGGTGTTAGGTTAGTGTCAGGGTTAGGTCTAGTCGTGAGGGTAAGGTTTAGGGTTAGCTTTAAGAGCTAGGGTTAGGTTTAATGGTTAGGATTAAGATTACGGTTAAAGGTTAGGGTAATGCTTAGGGGTTAGGGTGAAGGGTGAAGGGTTAGGGCTTTTGTTAGGCATAGCGTTGGGGTTAGAACTAAGGGTTCCTGTCAGTGTTAGGGTTGTAGGCAGCGTTACGGTTAGGCTTAGCGGTGGAGAATTAGGGTTAGGGATTAGGTGTTACAGTTATGACTAGGAGATAGGGTTAGAATTATGGGATAGGGGATGTTCTCAGGGAATGGGTTATGCATTAACGTTACGTTAAGAGGTTAAAGTTAGGCTCACGGTGAGGTTTACGTGTTAAGGGGAGAAATAGGAACAGGGTTAGGTGCCATGTTCAGGGTTAGGGTTATCTGTTAAAGGTATCATTTATGCTTAGTGCACGGGCCCTGTCGGCATTAAGCTGGGGGGAGGTTAGGGGGCTGGGATTGTCACCGGGAACCCACTGTATCATACTCTGGGTATGGGCCCGTGGGTTTCATGCAGGACACAGTGGTAGAGCCTCCTTTCACACATGGCATGGGAGGATTGCAGGCTTTCTAAACTCTAAGAAAGCAAGAAGTCTGAGAATTAGATTTAGGGTTAGGATTACGGTTAGGGTTCAGGATGAAGTGTAGTGTTATGGTGAGGGGATAGGGTTACAGATTAGGATTACGTTTTAAGGTTACTGTTAGGTTTAACGGTTACAGTTCGTTTTGCGGTTGAGGTTTGCGGATAGGGTTAAGATGAGGGGTTAGGTTTTGGTACAGGGTTAGGGTTGTGTTAGGTTTAGGTTTGAAGATTAGGATTAGAGTTAGCATTAAAGGTTAGCATGAGAGTTAACGGTTAAGATTAAGGTTAAGGGTTAGGGTTAGGGTTTAGGTTTAGGGTTAAGGGTTAGGGTTAGTTTTAGGGTTAGAGTTATGTGTTAGGGTTTGTGTTAGAGGTTAGGGTTAGGTTTAATGTTCACGGTTAGGGTTACGTTTAGGGGTTAGCATTAGGGTTAGGGATTAGGTTTAGGGTAAGGGTTTAGAGTTAGTGTTGGGCTTTAGGCTCGGGGCTTAGGTTCAGGGTCAGCGGTTAGGGTTGGTGGTAGGGCTTAGATTTAGCGGTCAGTTTAAGGGCACAGGACCTGGTTAATCTACGGTGAGAGGGGTGTGGTCGGAGTCACCACAAAAGCACAACATCATTCCCTGGGCCCTGGGACAAGACCTACATGCAGGACTCAGGCGGAGCCTCATCTCACACATGGCATGGCTGTATTGTAGGCTTGCTTCACTCGGGAATGGAAGTAGTGTGAGAATTAAGGTTAGGGTTGGGGTTAGGGGTTTCGAGTTAGGGGTTAGGTTTCGAGTCAGGGTTAGGTGCTAGTGGTTAGGGGTAGAGTTAGTGTTACGGGTTTGGTGTTAATTCTGGGTTAGGGGGCCAGAGGTAGGTTTAGGGTTGGGGTTAGTGTTATCGTTAGCGGTTAGGGTTAATGGATAGGGTTAGGGTTAAGTGTAGGCTTAGGGTTAGGCTTCAGGGTTAGGGTTAAGGTTTAGTGTTAGGGTCAGGGTTAAGGGTTAGGGTTAGGGTTAGGGTGTTATGGTTAAGGATTAGGTTTATTGTTCAGGTTTAAGGTTAGCATTATGGGTTTGTGTTACTTCTAACTGTAGGTCAGTGTTGGGGTTAGAACTCTAGGCATTAAGGTAAAGGTTAGAGTTTGGGTTAAGAGTTGGGGTTTTGTTTAATGGTTAGGATTGGGATTAGGGTTAAGGGTTAGGGTTAAGGTTAGGGGTTATGACTAAGGATCAACGGTTACGGTTATTTTTAGGCGTAGGGTTAGGGTAAGGGGTTAGGGTTAGTGTTAGTGTTGTTGGTAGGGTTAAGGTTAGGGTTGGTGTTTCAGAATTAGAGATTAGGTGTTATGCTTATGGCTAGGAGTTAGGGTTAGAATTACAGTATAGGGCTTGTTCTCAGGGTGTCATGCATTAACGTTACGATATGGGGTTAAAATTAGGGTTAGGGTGAGGTTTACGTGTTAAGGTGAGCAGTAGGATCAGGGTTAGGTGTTATGTTCTGGGTTAGGGTTATGGGTGAGGGGTAGTGTTTATGCTTAGGGCATGGGCCCTGTATGCCCTAGGAATCGATGTTAGGGGTCGGTTGTGGTCGCTGGGAACCCACTCTATCGTACGCTGTGTATGGTCCTCTGGGTTTCTTGCAGGACACTGTGGCAGAGCCGGCTTTCATGCATGGCTTAGTAGGATTGTAGGCTTTCAAAACTCTGAGAAAGCAAGAAGTCTGAGAATTAGATTTTGGGTTAGGATTACGGTACGGTTTAGGGATGAAGATTAGTCATAGGGTGAGGGCTTAGGGTTAGAGGTTAGGGTTAGGGTTAGGGTTGTTTGTAGGGTGAAGTTTAGGGTTGGCATTTTAGAATTAGGGATGAGGTCTTATGGTTATGGCTGGGGATTAGGATTAGAATTATGGGATGGGGCTTCTTCTCAGGGTGTTATGCATTAAGGTTAAGATAAGGGGATAAGTTAGGGTTACGGGGAGGTTTATGTTTTAAGGTGAGCAATAGGATCAGGGTCAGGTGTTATATTCAGGGTGAGGGTTATCTGTTAGGGGTAGTGTTTATACTTAGCGTACAGGCCCTGTCTGCACTGGGCGGGGGGCTGGGGTTAGGGGGATGGGATTGTCCCCGGGAACCCACTCTATCGTACGCTGGATATGGGCTCCTGGGTTTCATGCAGGACACAGTGGTAGAGCCCCCTTTTACTCATGGCATGGGAGGATTTTAGGCTTTCTAAACTCTGAGAAAGCAAGAAGTCTGACAATTAGATTTAGGGGTAGGATTATGGTAATGTTTAGCGAGGAAGATTAGTGTTAGGGTGGGCTCTTAGGGTTAGGGGTTAGGGTTAAAGGTTTGTGTTATTTTTAACAGTTACAGTTACGTTTATGGTTAAGTTTCAGGGTTAGGGTTAAGGTTTGGTTTTATCGTTTGGCACAGGGTTAGGCTTCAGTGTTAGCTTTATGGTTAAAAATTAGGATTAGGGTTAGGGTTAAGGGTTAGTGTGAGGGTTAATGGTAAGGTTCAAGATTAAGGGTTAGGGTTGGGCTTAGGGTTAGGAATAAGGCTTCGTGTAACATTTAGGTTTAGAGTTAAGTGTTATGGTTATGGCTAGAGGTTAGGGTTAGGTTTAGGGTTCATGGTTAGGGTTACATTTAGGGGTTCGGGTTACGGGTTAAGTTTAGGGCAAGTGTTTAGTGTTACTGTTGGGCGTTAGGATAAGGGCCGAGGTTTAGGGTTAGGATTTAGGTTTAGTGTTAGGGCTTAGATTTAGTGGTTAGTTTAAGGGCACATGCTCTGTTTAATCTATGGTGGGAAGGGTGCAGACTGGGTCGCCTCAACACCACACCATCGTACTTGGGCCTTGGGCCCAGACCTACATGCAGGACTCAGGCAGAGCCTCTTCTCACTCGTGGCATGGCTCTATTGTAGGCTTGGTCAACTCTGAGAACGAAGGAAGTGTGAGAATTAGGGTTATGGTTAGGGTTATGTGTTTGGGGTTAGAGGTTTGGGTTTGAGTGAAGTTTAGTGGTTAGGAATTAGAAGTTAGGATTAGTGTGTCAGGGGTTAGGTGTTAGGTTTTTGTAAGGGGCTAGCGTTAGATTTAGGTTTAGGGTTAATGTTCAGGTGGGTTAGGAGTCAGCGTTAGGGTTAGGCTTACAAGATAGGATTAAGGTAAAGGGTGAAGGCTTAAGATTAGCAGTAAGGGTTAAGGTTAGGGTTAAGGGTTAGGGTTTCGGTCCAAGTTAAGGGTGAGAGTGAGGGTTAACAGTTGCGATTAGGGTAATGGTTTAGGGATAGTAATAGGTTTAAGGGATAGGGTTAGGGTTAGGTTTAGGGTTCGGGGTTAGGGTTAGCATTAGTGGTTAGGGTTAGGGTTAGGGGTTAGGGTTACAGTTAGGGTTAGGTCTAGGCATTATGGTAATGGTTCGTGTTAGGGTTAAGAATTAGGGTTAGGTTTAATTGTTAGGATTATGATCAGGGTAATGGTTAGGGTTAGGGTTAGCGGTTAGAATTAGGGTTAGTGTTAGGGTTGTTTGTAGGGTGAAGGTAATGTTTAGCAGTTTAGAATTAAGTTTAGGGATTAGGTGTTACGGTTATGCTAGGAGTTAGGCTTAGAATTAAGGGATAGGGTTTGTTCTTAGGGTAAGTGTTATGCAATAACATTAGGATAGGGGTTAAAGTTAGGGTTACAGTGAGGTTTACGTGTTAAGGTGAACAATAACATCAGGGTTAGGTGTTATGTTCAGGGTTAGGGTTATGGGTGAGGTGCAGGGTTTTTGCTTAGGGCATGGGCCCTGTCAGCACTAGCAGGGGGAGTTAGGGGACTGTGATTGTCCCCGGGAACCCACTCTATTGTGCACAGAGTATGGGCTCCTGGGTTTCATGCAGGACACTGTGGCAGAGCCAGCTTTCACGCATGGCTTTGGAGAATTGTAGGCTTTTAAAACTCTGAGATAGCAAGAAGTCTGAGAATTAGATTTAGGGTTAGGATTATGGTTAGGGTTAGGGATGAAGATTAGTCAGGGAGAGGGCTTAGGGTTAGGGCTTAAGCTTCGAGTGAGGATTAGGGGTTAGGGAGTAGGTGTTGGGTTTAGTGATAGGGTTAGGGCTTAGGGGTTAGGGTTGGGTTAGGGGCTAGGGTTAGATTTAGAGTGGGGTTAGGGTTAGCGTTATGGGTTAGGGTTAGGGTTAAGGGATAGGATAAGGGTTAAGCGTTAAGGCTTAGGGTTAGCGTTAAGTGTTAAGTTTAGTTTTAAGTGTTAGGGTTACAGTTCGAGTTAAGGGTTAGTGTGGGGTTAACGGTTAGGGCTAGGGTTATGGGTTAAGGATAGAGTTAGGTTTAAGGCTTAGGATTATGGTTCAGTGTTAGGGTTAGCATTAGGGATTAGGGTTAGGGTTAGGGGTTACGTTTACTCTTAGGGTTAGGTCTAGGCATTAGGGTACGTGTTAGTGTTAGGCTTAAGAGTTAGGGTTAGGTTTAATTGTTAGGATTAGGATCAGGGTTAAGGGTTAGGGTTAAGTGTCAAGTGTTACGGTTATTTTTAGGTGTACGGTTAGGGTTAGCGGTTAGGGTTAGGGTTAGTTTGTAGGGATAAGGTAATGTTTAGCAGTTTTGAATTAGCCTTAGGGATTAGGTGTTACAATTGTGGCTAGGAGTTAGGGTTAGAATTAAGGGATAGGGGTTGTTCTTAGGGTAAGTCTTATGCATTAACGTTAGGATAACAGGTTCAAGTTAGAGTTATGGTGAGGTTGATGTGTTAAGGTGAGCAATAGTATCAGGGTGAGCTGTGATGTTCAGGGTTAGGGTTATGGGTGAGGGGTAGTGTTTATGCTTATATCACGAGCCCTCTCTGCTCTAGGAGGGGGCTTAGAGGGCTGGGATAGATGCCGGAAGCCACTCTATCATACACTGGGTATGGGCCCCTTGGTTTCATGCCAGACACAGTGGCCAAGCCTCCTTCTACACATGGCATGGGAGGATTGTAGGCTTTGTAAACTCTGAGAAAGCAAGAAGTCTGAGAATTAAATTTAGGGCTAGGATTAGGGTTAGGGTTAGCAATATAGGTTACTGTTATGGTGAGGGCTTAGGGTTAGGGGTTTCAGTTAGGGTCAGGGTTAAAGGTTAGTGTTAGGTTTAACAGTTACAGTTAGGTTTAGGGTTAAGCTTTAAGGTTTAAGCTTAGGGTTAAGATTAGGGGTTAGGTTTTGGTACAGGGTAAGGGTTAAGTGCTAGGTTTAGGCTTAAAGATTAGGATTAGGGTTAGGGTTAAGGTTTAGTGTGAGGGTTAACGGTTAGGGTTAAGGTTAAGTGTTAGGTTTATGGGTTAGGGTTAGGGTTAAGTGTTCATGTTAGGTTTAGGGTTAGAGTTAAGTGTTATGGTTAGGGTTAGGGGTTTGGGTTAGGTTTAGGGTTCATGGTTAAGGTTATATTTAGGGGTTAGGTTTAGGGTAAGCGTTTAGTGTTAGTGTTGGGCATTAGGGTCAGGGCTTAGGTAGGGTTAGGGGTTAGGGTCAGTGTTTGGGCTTTGATTTGGCGGTTAGTTTAAGGGTACAGGACCTGTGTAATCTATGGTGAGAAGGGTGCAGAATGTTTCCATGCGACACCACACCATCGGATCCTGGGCCTTTGGCCCAGACCTACTTGCAGGACTCATGCGGAAACTCTACTCACGCATTGCATGGTTGTATTTTAGGCTTGGATAACTCTGAGAATGGAAGTAGTGTGAGAAATAGGGTTATGGTTAGGGTTAAGGGTTTGGTGTTAGGGGTTAGGGTTCAAGTGAGGTTTAGTGGTTAGGGACTAGGATTTAGGGTTAGTGTTAGGGTTAGGGGTTAGTTTTGCGTTAGGGGCTAGGGTTAGATTTATGGTTGGGGTTAGTGTTAGGGTTAGGATTAGGCATCAGGGTTAGTGTTAGGGTTAAAGGATAGGATTGGCGTTAAGTGTTTAGGCTTAGGGTTTGTGTTAAGTGTTAGGGTTGGGGTTTAGGCTTAGGGTTACGGTTTGAGTTAAGCTCTAGGGTGAGGGTTAAAGATTAGGCTTAGGATTATTGGTTAGGGATAGAGTTATGTTTAAGGGTTAGGGATAGGGTTAGGTTTAGGGTTCAGTGTTAGGGTTAGCATTAGGGGTTAGGGTTAGGGTTAGGGGTTAGGCGTAGTGATGTATTAAGGGCTATGGTTAGAATTAGGATTGGGGTTAGTGTTAGGTTTAGGGTTAGGGGTTAGGTTTAGGGTTAAGGGATAGGATTATGGTTAAGGGTTGGGCGTAGCTTTAGGGTTAAGATTTAGTGTTAGGGTCCGGTTTAAGGGTTAGGGTGAGGGTTAACGGTTAGGGTTAGGGTTGGGGTTAGGGGTTAGGGATATAGTTAGTATTAAGTGTTAGAGTTAGGTTTAGGGTTCAGGGTTAGGGTTAGCTTTAGGGGTTATGATTAGGGTTAGGTGTTAGTTTAGTGTTAGTGTTAGGTCTAGGCGTCAGGGTAAGGTTTAGGGTTAGGGTTAAGAGCTAAGGTTGGGTTTAGTGGTTAGGATTAGGGTTAGGGTTAGGAGTTAGGGTAAAGGGTCAAGGGTTAGCATTATTTTTAGCCATAGCTTTGGCGTTAGGAGTAAGGGTTAGGTTCAGTGTTAGGGTAACAGTAGGTTACCGTAACAGTAACTACGTAGGGTAACAGTTAGTGTTAGTGGTTTAGAATTAGGGTTAGGGATGAGTTGTCACAGTTATGACTAGGAGATAGGGTTAGAATTATGGGATAGGGGTTAATCTCAGGGTAAGTGTTATGCATTAACGTTAGGATAAGAGGTTAAAGTTCAGGTTACGGTGAGGTTTACATTCTAAGGTGAGCAATAGAATCAGGGTTAAATGTTATTTTCAGGGTTAGAGTTTTGGGTGAGGTGTAGAGTTTATGCTTAGGGCACGGGCCTTGTCTGCATTAGGCGGGGGGGGGGGTTAGGGGGCTGGGATTGTCACCAGGAACCCACTCTATCGTACTCTGGTTATGGGCCCCAGCGGTTCATTCAGGACACAGTGGAAGAGCCTCCTTTCACGCATGGCATGGGAGGATTGTAGGCTTTCTAAACTCTAAGAAAGCAAGAAGACTGAGAATTAGATTTAGGGTTAGGGTTAGGGTTCGGGTTAAGGATCAAGGTTAGTATTAGGGTGAAGGCTTAGAGTTAGGGGTTACGGGTAGCGTTACAGGTTACTCTTAGTTTTAACCATTACAGTTAGGTTCAGGGTTAAGGTTTATGGTTAGGTTTAAGGTTAGGGTTTAGGGTTTGGTACAGGATTAGGGTTAAATATTAGGTTTAGGGTTAAAGATTACGATTAAGGTTAGGTTTAAAGGTTAGTGTGAGGGTTAACAGTCAGGGTTAAAGTTAAGAGTTAGGGTTAGGGTTAGTGTTAGGATTAAGGGTTCATGTTAGGTTTAGGGTTAGAGTTAAGTGCTATGGTTAGCGCTCGAGGTTAGGGTTAGGTTTAGGGTTCACAGTTAGGGTTACGTTTAGAGGTTAGCATTAGGGTTAGGGATTAGCTCTAGGGTAAGAGTTTAGAGTTAGTGTTGGGCTTTAGGCTCAGGGCTTAGGTTTAGGGTCAGAGGTTAGGGTTGATGTTAGGGCTTAGATTTAGTGGTTAGTTTAAGGGCACAGGACCTGTTTATTCTACAGTGAGAGGGGTTAGGGTTAGGGTTAGGGTTGTCGTAGGGGTTAAGGTTAGATTTAACCTTGGGGTTAGTGTTAGGGTTAGGATTAGGGGGTTAGTGTTAGGGTTAGGGGTTAAAAACACCTACAGCCAGCCCTAACCCGATTTCTGACACTTCTTCCATTCTCAGAGTTAACCAAGCCTACAATACAGCCATGTCATGCGTGAGAAGAGGCTCCACCTGAGTCCTGTATGTAGGTCTTGGCCCAAGGCCCAGCGTACGGTGGTGTTGTGTCGCAGCGACCCTGTGCACCACTGTCACCATAGATTAAACAGGTCCTGTGCCCTTAAACTAACCGCTAAATCTCAGCCCTAACACTAATCCTAACCCCTAACCCTAAAAGTTATCCTTAACCCTACTGTTAACACTCAAACTAACCCTTAACTCTAACCCTTGTCATGATCTTTAACCCTAACCCTAACACTTAACCCTAACCCTGTACCAAACCATAACCCCTAAGCTTAACCCTAACCCTAAACCTAAACCCTAAGTCTAACTGTAACTGTTAAACCTAACAGTAACTTTTAACCCTAAAACTAACCGTATCCCCTTACCCGAAGCCCTCACCCTAAGATTAAACTTCATCCCTAACCATAACGATAATCCTAACCTTAAATCTAATTCTCAGACTTCTTACTTTCTTAGAGATTTGAAAGCTTACAAACCTCCTTTACCATGCGTGAAATCAGGCTCTGCCAGAGTGTCCTACAAGAAACCCATGGGCCCATACTCTGCATACGATAGAGTGGGTTTCTGGTGACAATCGCATCCCCCTCAATCCCACTCCTAGGGCAGACAGGGCCCATACCCTAAGCAAAACCCTACCCCTCACTCATAATTCTAACCCTGATCCTATTGCTCACCTTAACACATAAACCTCACCGTAAACCTAACTTTAACCACTTATCCTAACATTAATGCATAACACTTATGCTAAGAACAACCCCTATCACTTAATTCTAACCCTAACTCCTAGCCATAACAGTAACCCCTAATCCCTAACCCTAATTCTAACCACTAAACATTACCTTAACCCTACAAACAACCCTAATACTAACCCTAACCTTAAACGCTAACCCTAACCTTATCCCTAAACATAACCTTAAAAGTTTACCCTAAACCCTAACCCTATCCCCTAACCCTAAGCCTAACCCTTAATTCTGATCCTAATCCTAACAATTAAACCTAACCCTAACCCTTAACCCTAACACTAACCCTTACCTTAATGCCGAGACCTAATCTTAGCAGTAAAGCTACCTCTAACCCTAACCCTAGACCTTAAACCTAACACTATCCCTAACTTATAACCCTAACCCTAACTGTTAACCCTCACCCTAACCCTTAACTCGGACCATAACCCTAACCCTTAACCCTAACCCTATCCCTTAATGCTAACCCTAAGCCTTAACCCTTAACCCTAATCCTATCCCTTAACCCTAACCCTAACCCCTAACCCTAACCCTAACCCTAACCCCAACCCTAAATCTATCTCTAGTCCCTAACCCAACCCTAACCGTTAACCCCTAATGCTAACATTAACCCTAACCCCTAATCCCTAACACCTAACCCTCACGCGAACACTAACCCCTAACCCCAAACACCTAACCCTAATCATAACCATAATTCTCACACTTCCTCCATTCTCAGAGTTAGCCAAGCCTACAATAAAACCATGCCATGCGTGAGAAGAGGCTCTGCCTGAGACCTGCATGTAGGTCTGGGCCCAAGGCCTAGGGTACGATGGTGTGGTGTGGCGATGACCCATTCTGCACACTTCTCACCATAGATTACACAGGTCCTGTGCCCTTAAAATAACCTCTAAATCTAAGCCCTAACGCTAACTCTAACACTAACCCTTAACCCTAAACTTAAGCCCTGACCCTAACGCCCAACACTAACATTAAACCCTTACCCTAATCCTTACCCATAACCCTAATGCCTAAACGTAACCCTAACGATGAACTCTAAACCTAACCCTAACCCCAAACCCTAACCATAACACTTAACTCTAACCCTAAACCTAACACGAACACTTAAACCTAAACTTAACCACTAACCCTAACACTTAACCTTAACCCTAACCGTTAACTCTCACACTAACCCTTAAACCTAACCCTAATCGTAATCTTTAACCCTAAACCTAACAGTTAACCCTTACCCTGTACCAAAACCTAACCCCTAACCTTAACCTTAACCCTAACACTTGACCCTAAAGCTAACTGTAACCATTAAACCTAACACTAACCTTTAACCCTGACCGTAACTCTAACCCCTAACCCTAAGCCCTCACCCTAATGCTAAACTTTATCCTTAACACTAACCATAATCCTATCCCTAAATCTAATTCTCAGACTTCTTGCTTTCTCAGAGTTTAGAAAGCCTACAATCCTCCCATGCCATGCGTGAAAAGAGGCTCTGCCACTGTGTCCTGCATGAAACCCAGGGACCCATACCCAGTGTACGATAGAGAAAGTTCTCGGCCACAATCCTAGACCCCTAATCCTCCCGCCTAGTGCAGACAGGGCCCGTGCCCTAAGCATAAAAAGTACGCCTAACATATAACCCTAACCTTGAACGTAACACCTAACCCTGATCCTACTGCTCACCTTATCATGTAGACCACACTGTAACCCTAACTTTAACCGCATCTCCTAAAGTTAATGCATAACACTTACACTGAGAACAACGCCTATCCCATAATTCTAACCCTAAATCTTAGCCATAACCATAAAACCTAATCCCTAACCCTAATTCTAAACTGCTAACCCTAACCTTAACACTACCAACAACCCTAACACTAACCCTAACCCTAACCCTCACCCCTAATCCTACCCTATGCCTAAAAGTAACCCTAACTCCTAACCCTTATCCCTAACCAAAAGCCCTGTCCCTAACCATAAGACATAAGTCTCACCCTTATACGCTAACCCTAATACGAATCCTTAAGCCTAACCCCCAATCCTAACAATTAACCTTAACCCTAACTGTTAACGCTCACCCTAACCCTTAAATCAGACCAAAACCCTAACATTTAACCCTAACCATAATCCCTAATGCTAACCCTAAGCCTTAACCCTTTACCCTAATCCTATCCCTTAAGCCTAACCCTAACCCTAATTCCTAACCCTAACCATAATCCCTAACCCTAACCCTAACACTAACCCTAACTCTGAATCTAACCCTAGCCCCTAAACCAACACTAACCCCTAACCCCTAACCCTAACACTAACACTAACTCCTAATTTCTAACCCCTGAACCACACTCGAACCCTAACCCCTAACCCCAAACAATTAACCATAACCATAACCCTAATTCTCACACTTCCTCCATTTTCAGAGTTCACCAAGCCTACAATAGAGCCATGCCATGAGTGAGAAGAGGCTCCGCCTGAGTCCTGCATGTAGGTCTGGGCCCAAGGCCCAGGTACGATGGTGTGGTGTCAAGGGGACCAATTCTGCACCCTTCTCACCATAGATTAAACAGGTCCTGTGCCCTTAAACTAACCGCTAAATCTAAGCCCTAACACTAAACCTAAACGCTAACCCTAAACCTAAGCCCTTATCCTAATGCCCAACACTAACACCAAACACTCACCCTAAACCTAACCCGTAACCCTAACCCCTAAACGTAACCCTAACCATGCACCCTATATCTAACCCTAACCCCTAACCCTAACCATAACACTTAACTCTAACCCTAAACTAACATAAACCCTTAACACTAAACCTAATCCCTAACCCTCATGCTTAACCCTAACCGTTAATCCTCACACTTACCTTTAAACCTAACCCTAATTGTAATCTTTAACTCTAAACCTAACACTTAAACCTTAACCTGTACCAAAACCTATCCCCTAAACTGAACCCTAACACTAAACCTTAACGCTAAACCTAACTGTAACTGTTAAACCTAACACTGACCTTTAACTCTGACCCTAAACCTAACCCCTAACCCTAAGGCATCACCTTAACACTAAACTTCATCCCTAATTCTAACCATAATCCTAACCCTAAATCTAATTCTCAGACTTTTTCTTTCTCAGAGTTTAGAAAGCCTATAATCCTCCCATGCCATGTGTGAAAGGAGGCCCTGCCACTGTGTCCAGGGGCCAATACCCAGCATACGATAGAGTGATTTCCCGGCGAATATGCTAGCCCCCTAACCTCTCCGCCTAGTGCAGACAAGGCACGTGCCCTAAGCATAAACACAACCCCTAACCAATAACCCTAACCATAACTGTTAACTCTCACCCTAACATTTAACCCTGACACTAACCCTAACCCGTAAACCTATCCCTAAACCTTTACCCAAAGCCTAAGCCTTAACTCTAACACTATCATTTAACCCTAGCCCTAACCCCTAAATGTTACACTAACCATGAACCCTAAGCCTAACCGTAACCCCTAACACTAACCATAACACTTAACTGTAACCCTAAACCTAACAAGACCCCTTAACCCTAACACTAACCCCTAACCCTAGCCCTTAAACTTAACCCTAAACTTTTACCCTCACACTAACCTTTAACACTAACCATAATGCTAATCTTTAACCCTAAACCTAACACTTAACTCTTACCCTGTACGAAACCCTAACCCCTGACCTTAACCCTGACAATAAACCTTAACCCTAAACCTAACTTTAACCGTTAAAACTAACACTAACCTTAACCCTAACTCTATCCCTAACCCTTAACCCTAAGCCCTCACCCTAACACTAATCGTCATCCCTAATCCTAACCATAATCCTATCCCTAAATCTTAATCTCAGACGTCTTCCTCTTTCAGAGTTTAAAAAGCCCTCACCCTAAAATTTAACCCTAAACCTAACTGTAACTGTTTAAACTAACACTAATCTTTAACCATAACCCTAACCCTTAACCTGAACCCTAAGCCAAACTCTTAACCCTAATCCTATCCCTTAACCCTAACTCTAATCCCTAACTCGAACGCTAACACTAACCCCAACCCTAAACCTAACCCTAGCCCCTAACCCAACCCTCACCCCAACCCCTAACCCTAACACTAACCCTAACCCCTAATGCCTAACCCCTAACCCTCATTTGAACACTCTCTCCTAAACCCAAATCCCTAACCCTAACCATAACCCTAATTCTCACACTTCTTCCATTCTAAGAGTTAACCAAGCCTACAATACAACCATGCCATGCATGAGAACAGGCTCCCCCTGATTCCTGCATGTACATCTGAGCCCAAGGCCCAGGGTACAATGCTGTGGTGTCTCAGCGACCGATTCCACACCCTTCTCACCATAGATTAAACAGGTCCTCTGACCTTAAACTAATCGCTAAATCTAAGTCCTAACACTAACCCCTACCCTAAACAGAAACCCTGACCCAAACTCCCTTCACTAACACTATACCCTTACACCAAACCTAACCCCTAAACCTAACCCCTAAACATAACCTTAACCATGAACCCTAAACCTGAACCTAAACCCTAACACTTAAGTGTAACCCTAAACCTAACACGAACCCCTAATCCTAACCCTAAACCCTACCCCTAACCCTTCACCTTAACCCTAACCGTTAACCCTCAGCTAACCCTTAAACCTAACACTAATCCTAATCTTTACCCCTAAGCCGAACACTTAACCCTAACCCTGTACCAAACCCTAATCCCTAACACTAAGCCCTCTCCCTAACACTAAACTTCATCCCTAACCCTAACCGTAATCCTAACCCTAAATCTAATTCTGAGACTTCTTGCTTTCTCAGAGTTTAGAAAGCCTACAATCCTCCCATGCCATGCATGAAAGGAGGCTCTGCCACTGTGCCCTGCATGAAACCCAGAGGCCCATACCCAGCATATGATAGAGTGGGTTCCTGGTGACAATCCCAGCCTCCGAGCCCCCCCACCTAGTGAAGACAGGGCCTGTGCCCTAAGCATAAACACTGCCCCTAACCCATAACCATAACCCTGATCATAACATCTGACCCTGATCCTATTGCTCACCTTAACATGTAAAACTCACCATAACCCTAACCCTAACCCCTTATCCTAACGTTAATGAATAATACTTACCCTGAGGACAACACCTATCCCATAATTCTAACCCTAACTCTTATTCATAACTGTAAAACCTAATACCTAATTGTAAGCTTCTAACCCTAACTTTAACCCTACCAACAGCCCTAACACTAACCCTAACCCTAACCCTTGATCCTTAAGCCTAAACCCTAACCCTAACCCTAACCCTAAGTATAAACTCTACCCCTCACCCATAACCCTAACCCTGAACATAAAACCTAACCCTGATCCTATTGCTCACCTTAACACGTAAAGCTCACCGTAACACTAACTTTAACCGCTTACCCTAACTTTAAGCATAAAACTGACCCTGAGACCAACCCCTATGCCATAATTCTAACCCTAACTCCTTACCATAACCATAACACCTAATCCCTAACCCTAATTCTAAACTGCTAAACCTAACCTTAAGCCTACAAAAAACCTTAACGGTAACACTAACCCTAACACCTAATCCTAACCCTGTGCCTGAAAATAAACCTAACCCTTAACCTTTAACCCTAATGCTAACCCATAACCCTAACCATAACACTTTACTCTAACCCTAAATCTAACACGAACGCTTAACACTAGCCCTAAACCCTAACCCTAACCCTTAAACACAAACCTAACCATTAACACTCACACTAACCGTCAACCCTAATCCGAATTCTAATCTTTAACCCTAAACCTAACACTTAACCCTAACCCTGTACCAAACCCTAACCCCTAACCATAACCCTCACCCTAAAACGTAACCCTAAACCTAACTGTAACCGTTAAACCTAACTCTAACATTTAACCTTTACTCTACCCATAATCCCTAGCCCTAATCCCTCACCCTAGCACTAACCTCATTCCTAACCCTAACTATAATCCTAACCCTAAATCTAATTATCAGACTTCTTGCTTTCTCAGCGTTAGAAAGCCTACAATCCTCCCATGCCATGAATAAAAGGAGGCTCTACCACTGTGTCCTGCCGGAAACCCCAGTGCCCATACTCAGCATACACTAGAGTGGGTTCCCGACGACAATCGCAACCCCAAACCCCTCCCCCCCTGCCTAGTGCAGACAGGGCCCGAGTCGTAAGCATAAACCCTACCCCTCACCCCTAACCATAACCCTGAACATAACACCTGACCCTGATCCCATTGCTCACCTTAAAATGTAAATCTCACCATAACCCTAAATTTAACCCCTTATCATAACGTTAATGCATAACACTTACCCTGAGAACAACTCCTATCTCTGAATTCTAACCCTAACTCCAAGCCATAACCATAACACCTAATCCCTAATGCGAATTCTAAACTGCTAACCCTAACCTTAAACCTACCATCAAACCAAACATTACCCTAGCCCCTAACTTTAAAACTATGCCTAAAAATAACCCTAACACTTCACCCTTAATCCTAACCCCTAACTCTAACCCTAACCCTACCCCTAAGACCCTAACCATAACCCTAACTGTTAACCCTCACCCTAACACGTAACCCTGAACTTAACCCTAAACCTTAACACTAACCCTTAACCCTAACCCTAAGCCAAACCCTTAACCATAATCCTATCCTTTAACCCTAAACGCTAACCCTAATATTAACCCCAACCCTAAACCTAACCCTAGCACCCTAACCCAAACCCAACAACTAACCCCTATCCCTAACACTAACCCTAACTCCTAATCCCTAGGACCTAACCCTGACTCGAACCATAATCCCAAACTCCAAACCCCTAACCCAAACCCTAACCCTGATTCTCACACTACTTCCATTCTCAGAGTGAAGCAAGCCTACAATACAGCTATACTATGCGTGAGATGAGGCTCCACCTGAGTCCTGCATGTAGGTCCTTTCCCAAGGATCAGGGAACGATTTTGTGCTTTCGTGGAGACTCCGACAGCACCCTTCTCACCGTAAATAAAACAGGTCCTGTGCCCTTAAACTAAAAGCTAAATCTCAGCCCTAACACTAACACTAACCCCTAACGGTAAACATAAGCTCCGACCGTAACGCTGAACACGAACTCTAAAACCTTACCCTAAACCTAAGCCCTAACCCTAACACTAACCCCTAAACATAACACTAACCATGAACCCTAAACCTAACCCTAACCATAACACTTAACGCTAACCCTAAAGCCTACACGAAGACTTATTCCTAACACTAACAAAAACCCTAGCCCTTAGTCTTGATCCTTATCATTAACCCTCACACTAGCCCTTAACCCTAACCCTAATCCTAATCTTTAACCCTAAAGCTAAAACTTAAGCCTAACACTGTACCAAACACTAAACCTTAACCTTAACCCTAACCCTAAAACATAACCATAAACCTGACTGTAACGGTTAAACCTAACACTAACCTTTAACCCTAACCACTGACCTTCAGAACGCACCCTAACACTAACCTTCATCCCTAAACATTACCATAAACCTACCCCTAAATCTAATTCTCAGACTTCTTGCTTTCTCAGAGTTTAGAAAGCCTACAATTCTCCCATGTCATGAGTAAAAGGAGGCTCTGCCACTGTGTCCTGCAAGAAACCCGGGGGCCCATAACTAGTGCATGATAGAGCGGGTTCCCAGTGGCAATCCTAGTCCCTAACCCCCCCCTCCTGGTGAAGACAGGGCCCGTGCGCTAAGCAAAAACACTATCCCTAACAGATAACCCTAACTCCAAACATAAAACCTAACCCTGATCCTGTTGCTCACCTTAAAACATAAACCTAACCATAACACTAATTTATCCCCTTATGTTAACGTTAATGCATAGCACCCAAAGAAGAAGCCCTATCCCATAATTCTAAACCTAACCCCTAGCCATAACCATAACACCTCATCCATATTCTAAAGTGCCAACCGTAAACTTCAACCTACCATCAACCCTAACCCTAACCCTAACCCTTAACCCTAAGCCCTCACCCTAACACTAATCTTCATCCCTAAACCGTGCCGTAATCCTAACCCGAAATCTAATTCTCAGACTTCTTGCTTTCTCAGAGTTTTGAAAGCCTACAATCCTACTAAGCCATGCATGAAAGCCCGCTCTGCGACAGTGTCCTGCAGGAAACCAGAGGCCCATACACTGCATACGATAGAGTAGGTTACCAGCGACCATCACAGACCCCTATCTTTGCCTCCTAGTGCATACAGGGCCCGTGCCCAGAGCATAAACCCTACCCCTCACCCATAAGACTAACCCAGAACATAACACCTAACCCTGATCATACTGCTCACCTTAAGAGGTAAAGCTCACCATAACCCTAACTTTAACACCTTATCTTAACGTTAATGCATGACACCCTGAGAAAAAGCACTATACTGTAATTCTAACGCTAACTCCTAGCCATAACCATAACACCTGATCCCGAATTCTGAAACGCCAACCCTAACCTTAACCCTACCAACAACACTAACACTAACCCTAACACCTTACCCTAACCCTACGCATAAAAATAACCCTAACCGTTGATCCTTAGTCATAACCCCTAACCTTAACCCTAACACTTAACCCTAATCCCAAGCCTAACCATTAAACATAACCCTAACACTTAACCTTAAACCTAACCTTTACCTTAATGCCTAGAGATCTAATCCTAACACTGACTTACAGTTAACACTAACCCTAACCCCCTAATGTTAACCTTAAACCTGAACCATAAACCTAACCCTTAACCCTAATCCTATCCCTAACCCCCTAACCCTATCCCTAACTGTTAACCCTCACCCTAACCCTTAACCGTGACCCCAACACTAAACCTGAACCCTTACCCTAAGCCTAACCCTTAACCCTAACCCTATCCCTTAACCCTAACGCCTAACCCTAACGCTAACTCCAAACCTAAACCTTACCCTGGCCCCCTAAACCAGAGTTAACACCTAACCCGTAACACTAACTCTAACCCTAACCACTAATCCCTAGCACCTAACCCTGACTCCAAGCCTAACCCCTAACTCGAAACCCCTAACCCCAACCCTAACCCTAATTCTCACACTACTTCCATTCCCGAGTGAAGCAAGCCTACAATACAGCCATGCCATGTGTGAGATGAGGCTCCGCCTGAGTCCTGCATGTAGATCTTGTCCCAGGGCCCAGGGAATGATGTTGTGCTTTCGTGATGACTCCGACCGCACCCCTCTCACCGTAGATTAACCAGGTCCTGTGCCCTTAAACTGACCGATAAATCTAAGCCCTACCACCAACCCTAACCCCTGACCCTGAACCTAAGCCCCGAGCCTAAAGTCCAACACTAACTCTAAACCCTTACCCTAAACCTAATCCTTAACCCTAATGCTAACCCCTAAACGTAACCCTAACCGTGGACAGTAAACAAACCCTAACCTCTAACACAAACCCTAACACATAACTCGAACCCTAAAGCTAACCCTAACCCTTAACCCTAAACCTAAACCCTAACCCTAACTCTTAACCTTAACCCTAACTGTTAACTCTCACGCTAACCTTTAATCCTAACCCTAATCCTAATCTTCAACCGTAAACCTAACACTTAACCCTAACCCTGTACCTAACCCTAACCCTATACCAAACCCTAACCCCTCATCTTAACCCTAACCGTAAACCTCAACCCTAAACCGAACTGTATCCGTTAAACCTAAGAGTAACCTTTAACCCTAACCCTAATCCCTAACCCTAAGCCCTCACCCTAACACTAAACTTCATCCTTAACCCTAACCATAATCCTAACCCTAAATCTAATTCTCAGACTTCTTGCTTTCTTAGAGTTTAGAAAGCCTGCAATCCTCCCATGCCATGCGTGAAAGGAGGCTCTACCACTGTGTCCTGCATGAAACCCACGGGCCCATACCCAGAGTACGATACAGTGGGATCCTGGTGACAATCCCAGTCCCCTAACCTCCCCCCACCCCCGCCTAAGGCAGACAGGGCCCGTGCGCTAAGCATAAACAATACCTGTAACAGATATCCCTCACCGTGAACATAACACCTAACCCTGTTCCTATTTCTCCCCTTAACACGTAAACCTCACCGTGAGCCTAACTTTAACCTCTTATCCTAACGTTAGTGAATAACCCATTCCCTGAGAACAACCCCTATCCCATAATTCTAACCCTATCTCCTAGTCGTCACTGTAACACCTAATCCCTAACCCTAATTCTAAACCGCTAACTCTAACCGTAACCCTGCCTACAACCCTAACACTGACAGTAACCCTTACTTCTAACCCCAACGCTATGCCTAACAAAAACCCTTAACCCTTCACCCTAACCCCTAAGCCTTACCCTAACCCTTAACGCTAATCCTAATCCTATCCATTCAACCTAACCCTAGCTCTTAAAGCTAACCCTAAACCTTACCCTCACGACTAGACCTAACGCTGACACTAACCTAACACCTAACCCTAACCATAACCCCTACAGCTAACCTTAACCCTGAACCCTAAACCTAACCCTAACACTGAACCCTCACTATATCCCCAACCTCTAAGCCTAATCCTAACCGTTAACCCTCACCCTAACACTTAAACTGGACCATAACACTAAACATTAACCCTAACACTAAACTTTAACCCTAAACCTGAGCCCAACCCTTAACGCTAATCCTATCCTTTTACCCTAAACCTAACTCCTAAACCAAACCCTAACACTAACCCCAATCCTAATTCTAACCATACCCCTTCATAAAACACTAACTCCTAACCCTAACACTTACCAAAAACGCTAATCGCTAATCCCTAACACTAACGCTTAACCTTTACCGTAACCGTTAACCCTCACCCTAACCCTTAACGCTGACCCTAACCTTAACCTTTAATCTAAGCCTGACCCTTAACCCTAACAGTAAGGAAAACCCTCACGCCAACCTTATCCCTTATCCCTAACCCTAACACTACAGCTAAAAATAACCCTAACCTTGGATCCTTAAACCTAACCCCTAACACTTACTTTAACCCCAAACCCTAACCCTAATCCTAAGCATTAAACCTAACCCTATCTCTTAACCCTTACTCTAACGCCTAGATCTAACCCTAAAATCTAACCTACCACCTAATCCTAACCTTAAGCCCTAATGCTAACTCTAACCCTGAACCCTAAACCTACCCGTAAACCCTTAACACTAACCCTATCCATAAACCTTAACCCTGACCCTAACCATTACCCGCACCCAAGCATTTAACCCTGACCCTAACCCTAATCCTTAACGATAAACTTAACACTAAACCCCAACCCTAAGCCCAACACTTAACCCTAAACCTGACCCTTGACCCCTAACCCTAAACCTAAGCCTAACCCCAACCTGAACCCTTAATCTTGACCCTTACCCTTAACCCTCGCACTAACCCTACTCCTAATCTTTATCCATGAAGCTAACACTGAAGCCTACCCCTGTGCCAAACGCTAAACCCAAACCTTAAACCGAACCCTGAGACTTAACCGTAAACCTAACTGTAACTGTTAAACCTAACACTAACCTTTAACCCCAACCCCTAACCCAAGACCCCACCCTGACACTAATCTTCATCCCTAAACATTACCAGAATCCTACCCCTAAATCTAATTCTCAGAGTTCTTGCTTTCTCAGAGTTTAGAAAGCCTACAATCCTCCCATGCCATGAGTAAAAGGGGGCTCTGCCACTGTGTCTTGCATGAAACCCAGGAGCCCATACCCAGCGTACGATAGAGTGTGTTCCCGGGGACAATCCCATCCCCCTAACCCCAGCCCCCCGCCCAGTGCAGACAGGGCCCGTACGCTAAGTATAAACACTACCCCTAACAGATAACCCTCACCCTGAACATAACACCAAACCCTGATCCTATTGCTCACCTTAAAAAATAAACCTCCCCGTAACCCTAACTTAGCCCCTTAACTTAACGTGAATGCATAACACCTTGAGAAGAAGCCCTATCCCATAATTCTAATCCTAAACCATAGTCATAACCGTAACACCTCATCCCTAATTCTAAAACGTCAAACCTAACCTTCACCCTACCAGCAACCCTAACCCTAACCCTAACCCCTAACCCTAAGCTCTCACCCTAACCACTAATCTTCATCCCTAAACCGTGCCGTAATCCTAACCCGAAATCTAATTCTCAGACTTCTTGCTTTCTCAGAGTTTTGAAAGCCTACAATCCTACTAAGCCATGCATGAAAGCCGGCTCTGCCACAGTGTCCTGCATGATACCCAGAGGCCCATACACTGCGTGCGATAGAGTGGGTTCCCAGCGACCATCACAGACCCCTAACTTCGCCTCCTAGTGCATACAGGGCCCGTGCCCTAAGGATAAACCCTACCCCTCACCCATAACCCTAACCCAGAACATAACACCTAACCCTGATCCTACTGCTCACCTTAACAGGTAAAGCTCACCGTAACCCTAACTTTAACCCCTTATCTTAACGTTAATGCATGACACCCTGAGAACAAGACCTATACCGTAAATCTAACGCTAACTCCTAGCCATAACCATAACACCTAATCCCTAATTCTGAAACGCCAACCCTAACCTTAACCCTACCAACAACACTAACATTAACCCTAACCCCTTACCCTAACCCTACGCCTAAAAATAACCCTAACCTTTGATCCTGAGTCATTACCCATAATCTTAACCCTAACCCTCAACCCTAATCCCAATCCTTAACCATTAAACTTAACCCTAACTCTTAACCCTAACCCTGACCTTTACCCTAATGCCTAGAGATCTAACCGCAACACTGACCTACAGTTACACTAACCCTACCCTCTAACGCTAACCTTAAACCTGAACCATAAACCTAACCCTTAACACTAACCCTCTCCCTAACCCCCTTACCCTAACTCTGTTAACCCTAACCCTCAACCCTGACCCTAACCTTAAACCTTAATCCTAACCATGCGTGAGATGAGCCTCTGCCTTTGTCCTGCGTGACAGTTCAAGCCCAACACCCAGGGTACGATGAAGTGGGGACACAGCCTTGCTCCACACCCATAGTGCCCCGTACGTTAGACAGGGCCCGTGCCCTAACACACACCGTTAAACGTAAGCCCTAACCCTATCACTAAACCAAACCCTTCGTAAGCCCTGAATCTAACTCCTAACAGTAACCCTAATCCCTGACCCTTACTCTTGCCTCTCACCCTAAACCTAAACCCAACCACTAAACATAATCCTAATCTCTAACCCTAACAGTAATCCTAACCCTAATTCTAAGCTAAAACTCTAACCCCTAAATCTAATCCTAGTCCCTAACACCTAACCTTACCCTAAACCGAATTCCAATTCTCAGACTTTTTCAATTCAAAAACTTAAAAAAGCCTAGAATCCACCAATGCCGTGTCTGAGATGAGCGTCCGCCCCTATGTCCTGCATGACAGGCAGGCGCCAATGCCCAGGGTACTATGGAGTGGAGTCCTGGGGTCTGTAGGCTTGCTAAACTCCAGTTTGGAAGAATTGCTATAGTCATATATAGGGATGCTTACATTTACTTATAGAAAGCAACTATTGATGTGTGATTTGTAGGCTTGCCTTACTCTAGTTTGGATGAAGAAGCTGAATCATATATAGGAATATTAGCTTTGAGTTAGAGGAAGCATCTATGGGGGGTGCTTTTTTGGCTTGTTAAACTCTGGTTTGGAAGAAGTTCGAGAGTCTTATATAGGAACGATATCATTCATTCAGAGAAAGCAATTATAGGGAGTTGGTTTGTAGGCTTGCTAAGCTCTAGTTTGGAGGAAGGCGAGAGTCATATATAGAACGCTTACGTTCACATAAAGCGTCTACGGGGGGACGGATTCTAGGCTTCCTAAACTCTAGCTTGGAAAAAGAGGACAGTTATGTATAGGAACTCTCGGCGGGGGATTTGTAGCATTGCTAAAATCTTAGATTGGAAAAGTTGCGAGAGTCATACATAGGAATGTTAACATTCACTCAATGAAAGCAACTATAAGGGGTGCTTTCCAGGCTGGCTACACTCTAATTTGGAAAAAGTGCGACAGTCATATATAGGAAGGCTTATATTCACTCAGACAAAGCAATTATGTGTAGGTGTATAGTAGGCATGCTAACTCTAGTTTGGAAAATTTCGAGAGCCATGTATAGGAAAGCATACAGTAACTTAGAGAAAGCAACGAACAGGGGTGGAGTGTAGGCTTTCTAAACTCTAGTTTGGAGGAAGTGCCATAGTCATATATAGGAACGCTTAAATTCGTTCAGAGAAAACAGCTGTCGGGGATTGGTTTGTAGACTTATTCAACTCTAGTTTGGAAGAAGTGCGAGAGACATATATAGGAATGTTTACATTGACTCAAAGAAAGCAACTATGGGGGAGTGTTATTTTGGCATGCCAGATGTTAGTTAAGAAGAAGTACAAGACTCATATATAGGAACGCTTACATTCACACAGCGAGAGCAACTACGGAGTAGTGTCAGGTAGACATGTTAAAGTCTAGCTTGGGAGAAGTTCCAGAGTCCTATATAGGAAAGGTAACAGCCACTTTGAAAAAGCAAGTCTTGGCGGGTGGTTTGTAGGCCTGCAAAACCCTGTTTTGGTTGAAGTGTGAGAGTCATATATGAGAACGCTTACATTCACTCAGAGAAAGCAACGATGGGGTTGTTTGTAGGCTTACTAAACTGCAGTTTGGAAGAAGCACGAGAATCACATATAGGAGCACATACATTTTGACGCACTGAAAGTAACTATGGGGTGGTGTTTTATAGGCATGCTAAACTCTAGTTTGGACGAAGTTTGAGAATCACATATAAGAAAGCTTAGAGTCACTTAGAGAAAGCAAATCTCTGGGTGTGGAATGTAGGCCTGCTAAACTCTATTTTGGTTTAAGAGTGAGAGTCATATATGGGAAGGCTTACATTCCCTCAGAGAAAGCAACGACGGCGTGGTGGTTTGTAGGCATACTAAACTCTAGTTTGGAAGAAGTAGGAGAATGATATATGGGAACGCTTACATTCGCGTAGAGAAAGCAATTATGGGGTGGCGTTTTTGTAGCCATGCTAATCTCTAGTTTGGAAGAAGTTAAGGAGTAATATATAGGAAAGGGTACAGTCATAGAAACCAACTCTCGGGGGATGTTTTGTACACCTGCAAAACTCCAGTTTGGAAGTGGGAGAGAGTCATATTGGGGACCGCGTGCATTCACTCAGAGAAATCAACGATGGGATTGTGATTTGTAGGCATAGTCAACTCTAGTTTGGAAGAAGTACGAGAATCGTATATAGGAAAGCTTACCTTCACGCAGAGAAAGCAACTATGGAGTGATGTTTGTATGCCTACTAAAATATAGTTTGGAGGAAGTTCGAGAGCCATATCTGGGAAGCTTACAGTCACTTAGAGAAAGCAACCCTAGGGGGTGTTTCGTAGGCCTGCTAAACTCTATTTTCAATGAAGTGTTAGAATAATATATGGGAACTCAGTGAAAGCAACGTTGTGGTTGTGGTTCCTAGAAGAAGCAAGAGAATCACATGTAGAACCGCTTACATTCCGGCACCGAATGCAACTATGGGGTGGTGTTTTGTAGGCTTGCAAAACTCTAGTTTGGACGAAGTTTGAGAGTCATATATAGGAAAGTTTACAGTCATGTAGAGAAAGCAACTCTCTGGGTGTGGAATGTAGAGTTATTTTGGTTGAAATAGAGTTATTTTGGTTGAAATGTGAGAGTCATATATGGGAACGCTTACATTCACTCAGAGAAAACAACGTTTGGGTGGTGGTTTGTAGGGCATACTAAACTGTAGTTTGGAAGAAGTACGAGAGTCCTATATAGGAACACTTACATTCACACAGAGAAAGCACTTATGGCGTCAGGTTTTGTAGGCATGCTAAACTGTAGTTTGGAAGAAGTTGGAGAACCTTATACAGGAAAGATTACCGTCACCCAGGGAAAGCAACACTCGGGAGATTTTTTTGTACACATGCTAAACTCTAATTTGGATGAAGTGTGAGAGTCAAACATGGGACCGCTTACATTCCCTCAGAGAAACAACACTGGGGTGGTTTTTGTAGGCATACTAAATAGTTTGGAAGAAGTACGAGAATGATATTTGGGAACGCTTACATTCACACAGAGAAAGCAACTACGTGGTGGTGTTTTGTAAGCATGCTATAGTTTGGAAGAAGTTCCAAACCTGAACAGTCATTTAGAGAAAGCAACTCTTGGTGGGTGATTTTTAGGTCTGCTAAATTGTATTTTGAAAGAAGTACCAGAGTGATATATACTAATGCTTACATTCATGCAAAGAAAAAACCATGGGGTGATGTTTTGTGGGCATGTTAACCTGTAGTTTGGAAGAAGTTGGAGAGTCTTATTTAGGAAAGCTTACAGTCACCTAGAGAAAGCAACTCTCGGGAGAGCCTTTCTTGGCCTGCTAAACTCTACTTTGCATCAATTGTGAGAGTCAAACATGGGAATGCTTTCATTCATTCAGAGAACGCAACGTTTGGGTGGTGGTTTGTAGGCATTCTAAACTGTATTTTGGAGGAAGTACGAGAGTCATGTATATGAACGCTTACATTCATGCAGAGAAAGCAACTGTGGGGTGGTTTCTAGGCATGCTAAACTCTAGTTTGGACGAAGTTTGACAACCACATATAAGAAAGCTTAGAGTCGCTTAAAGCAAATCTCTGGGTGTGGAATGTAGGTGTGCCAAACTCTATTTTGGTTTCAGAGTGAGAGTCATATATGGGAAGGCTTACATTCACTCAGAGAAAGCAACGATGGTGTGGTCGTTTGTAGGCATACTGAACTCTAGTTTGGAAGAAGTAGGAGAATGATATATGGGAACGCTTACATTCATGCAGAGAAAGCAATTATGGGGTGGCTTTTTTGTAGCCATGCAAATCTCTATTTTGCAAGAAGTTAAAGAGTAATATATAGGAAAGCGTACCGTCATTTATAGAAACCAACTTTCGGGGGATGATTTGTAGGCCTGCAAAACTCTACTTTGGAAGAAGGGGGAGAGTCATATGGGGGACTGGGTATATTTACTCGGAGAAATCAACGACGGGGTTGTGGTTTGTAGGCATACTAAACTCTAGTTTGGAAGAAGGACGAGAATCATTTATAGGAACGCTTACATTCATGCAGAGAAAGCAACTATGGAGTGATGTTTGTATGCCTACTAAACGATAGATTGGAGGATGTTCGAGAGTCATATCTGGAAAGCTTACAGTCATTTAGAGAAAGCAACTCTCTGGGGGTGGTTCGTAGGCCTGCTAAACTCTATTTTCAATGAAGTGTTCGAATCATATACAGGAACGCTTACATTCACTCAGAGAAAGCAACGTTGGGGTGGCCGTTTTTGAGCATACTAAACTCTACTTTGGAAGAGGTACAAGAGACAAATACTAACGCTTACATTAACACAGAGAAAGCAAATACGGGGTGCTGTAGTGCAGGCATGCTAAACTATAGATTGGAAGAAGTTCGAAAGCTGACAGTCACTTAGAGAAAGCAACTCTTGGCGGGTGATTTTTAGGTCTGCTAAATTGTATTTTGAAAGACGTACAAGAGTTATATACACAAACGCTTACATTTATGCAGAGAAAGAAACTATGGGGTGATGTGTTGTTGGCATGCTAAACTGCAGTTTGAAAGGACTTCCAGAGTGTTATATAGGATAGCTACAGTCACCTAGAGAAAACAACACTCGGGACAGCTTTGCAAGCCTCTAAACACTAATTAGCAGCAATTGTGAGAGTCAAATATGGGAAAGCTTACATTCACGGAGAGAACACAACGTTTGGGTGGTGGTTTGTAGGCATAATAACTGTAGGTCGGAAGAAGTAGGAGAGTCATATATATGAACAGTTACATTCACGCAGAGAAAGAAACTGTTGGGTGGTGTATGTACGCATGTTAATCTATACTTTGGAGGAAGTTTGAGAGTCATATCTGGGGAAAATTACAGTCACATAGCTAAATCAACCATCGGGGACTGGTTTGTAGGTCTGCTAAATTCTATTTTGGAAAAAGTGATTCATATAAGGGAATGCTTATGTTCACTCAGAGAAAGCAACGATGCGGTGGTGTACTGTTGGCATGCTAAACTTTAGTTTGGAAGAAGTTCGAGAGTTTTACATAGGAAAGCTTACATTCACCTAGAGAAAGCAACTCTCAGGATGTGGTTTATAGGCCTGGTGAACTCTAATTTGGATCAAGTGTGAGAGTCATACATACGAGTTCCAAAATACAGTTTAGTATGCCTACAAACCACCAGCCTAACATTGCTTTCTCTGAGTGGATATAGGCCTTCCCTTATATGAATCTCGGACTGCTTTCAAAATGCAATTTGCCGGACCTACAAAACACCGCCCGAGAGTTGCTTTCTCTCACTATAAGCTTTCCTATATATGACTTTGGGACATAGTTTAGCATGCCAACAAAAGGCCACCCCATAGTTTGCGTGAATGTAAGCGTTCCTATGCATCACGCTCATACTTCTTCCAAAGTATAGTACACCTACCAACCACCTCCCCAACGTTGCTTTTTCTGAGTGAATGTAAGCATTCTTTTATTCTCGTACTTCCTCCAAACTCCAGTTTAGTGTGACTAAAAATCACCACCGCAACCTTGCTTTCTCTGAGTGAATGTTAGCGTTCCCATTTAAGATTCACACTTCATCCAAAATAGAATTTGGCAGAACTACAAACCGGCCCCCAAGGGTTGCTTTCTCTGTGAGACTGTAAGCTTTCCTATTACTCTTAACTTCTTCGCAACTAGAGATTTGCATGCCTACAAAACACCACCCCATAGTTGCCCTCTCTGCGTGAATGTAAGCACTCATATATATGACTCTGCTACTTCTTCCAAAATACAGTTTAGTATGCTTACAAACAACCAACCAAACGTTGCGTTCTCTCAGAGAATGTTAGCGTTCCCAAGTATGACTGTTCCAAATGATGCAAAGTAGAGTTTAGCAGGCTTACAAACTATCTCTCGAAAGTTGCTTCCTCTGGGGGACTGTAAGCTTTCCTATAAAAGACTGTCGAACGTCTTCGAAACTACATTTCAGCACGCCAACAAAACATAACCACATAGTTTCTTTCTCAGCATAAATATAAGCGATTTTATATATGACTCTTGTACTTCTATCAAAATACAATTTAGCAGACCTCAAAATCAACCGCCAAGAGTTGCTTTCTCTAAGTCACTGTCAGCTTTCGAACTTCCTCCAAATTATATTTTATCATGCCTACAAAACACCACCCCATAGTTGCTTTTTCTGCGTCCATATAATCGTTCATATATATGACTCTCGTACTTCTTCCAAACTGGAGTTGGTATACCTACAAACCGGCACCCAAATTTACCTTTCTCTGAGTGAATGAAGCGTATCCATGTATGCCTCTTTCACTTCATCCAAATTAGAGTTTAGCGGCCCACAAACCACCTCCTGTGAGTTGCTTTCTCTAGGTGACTGTAAACTTTCCTATATAAGACTCTCGAACTTCTTCCAAACTACAGTTTAGCATGCCAACAATACAGCGCCCCATCGTTGATTTCTCTGAGTGAACATAAGCGTTCCCATATATGACTCTCACTCTTCTTCCAAAATAGAATTTAGCAGACCTACACAACACCCGATGGTTCCAATTCTCTAGGTGACTTTAATTTTTCCCACATATGACTCTCGAACTTTCTCCAAACTAGATTATGATGATTACATAGACCACCCCACAGTTGCTTTCTCTGCGTGAATGTAACCGTTCATATATGACTCTCCTACTTCTTTTGAACTACAGCATTTATTCCTACAAACCATCACGACAACGTTCTTTCTGTGAGTGAATGCAAGCGTTCTCACACATCATCCAAATTACAGTTTAGCAGACCTACCAACAAACTACAGAGATTTGTTTTTCTCTGTGTCACTGTAATCTTTCCTATGTAAGGCTCTCGAACTTCTTCCAAACCACAGTTTAGCATGCCAACAAAATACGATCACAGAGTTGCTTTCTCTGCGTGAATGTAAGCATTCGTATATATGACTCTCCTACTTCCTCCAAAATACAGTTTAGAATGCTTACAAACCACCACCCAAACGTTGCGTTCTCTGAGTGAATGTAAGCGTTCCCATGTTTGACTCTCACAATTGATGCAATCTAGAATTCAGCATGCTTAGAAACAATCTCCCGAGAGTTGCTTTCTCTGGGTGACTGTAAACTTTCCTATGTAAGACTCGCGAACTTCTTCCAAACTACAGTTTAGCATGCCAACAAAACACCGCCCCATAGTTGATTTCTCTTCGTGATCATAAGCGTTCCCATATATGACTCTCATTCTTCTTTCAAAATAGAATTTAGCAGATCTACAAAATGGCCCCCGATGGTTGCTTTCTCTAAGTGACTGTAATTTTCCCCAGATATGACTCTCGAAATTCCTCCAAACTACAGATTAGCATGCATACATACGCCACCCAACAGTTGCTTTCTCTGCGTGAATGTAACCGTTCATATATGACTCTCCTACTTCTTCCGAACTACAGTTATTATGCCTACAAACCACCACCCAAACGTTGTGTTCTCTGAGTGAATGTAAGCGTTCCCATGTTTGACTGTCACAATCGCTGCTTGTTAGAGTTTAGCAGGCTTGCAAAGCTCTCCTGAGTGTTGCTTTCTCTAGGTGACTGTAAGCTATCCTACATAACACTCTCGAACTTCTTCCAAACTGCAGTTTAGCATCCCCACAACACATCACCCCATAGTTTCTTTCTACGCATGAATGTAAGCGTTTGTATATAAGACTCTGACACGTCTTTCAAAATACAATTTAGCAGACTTAAAAAATCACCCGCCAAGAGTTGCTTTCTCTAAGTGACTGTCAGCTTTCGAACTTCTTCCATTCTATAGTTTAGCATGCCTGCACTACAGCACCCCGTGTTTGCTTTCTCTGTGTTAATGTAAGCGTTCGTATTTATGTCTCTTTTACCTCTTCCAAAGTAGAGTTTAGTATGCTCACAAACGGCCACCCCAACGTTGCTTTCTCTGAGTGAATGTAAGTGTTCCTGTATATGATTTTAACACTTCATTGAAAATAGAGTTTAGCAGGCCTACGAACCACCCCCTGAGAGTTTCTTTCTCTAAATGACTGTAAGCTTTCCAGATATGACTCTCGAACATCCTCCAAACTATAGTTTAGTAGGCATACACACATCACTCCATAGCTGGTTTGTCTGCGTGAATGTAACCGTTCATATATATGACTTTCCTACTTCTTCCGAACTACAATTAAGGCCACAAACTGCAACCCAAACCTTGCGTTCTGAGTGGATGTAAACCTTCCCATACTTGACTTTAAGAGTTGGTGCAAATTACCAGGCTTAGAAATCATCTCCCAAGAGTTGCTCTCTAGGTGACTGTAAGCTTTGCTATATAAGATTCTAAACTTCCTCCAAACTATAGTTTAGTAGGCATACAAACCTCACACCATAGTTGCTTTCTCTGCATGAATGTAAGCGTTCCTATATATGATTCTCGTACTTTCTCCAAACTAGAGTTTAGTATGCCTACAAAACACAACCCCATCCTCGATTTCTCTGAGTCAATGTACGTGGTCCCCAATATGACTCTCCCACTTCTTCCAAAGTAGAGTTTTGCAGGCCTACCCTTCATCCCCCGAAAGTTGGTTTCTATAAATGAGTGTACGCTTTCCTATATAACTTCTTCCAAACTAGAGAATAGCATGGGTACAAAAAAGCCACCCCATAATTGCTTTCTCTGCATGAATGTAAGCGTTCCCATATATCATTTTCCTACTTCTTCCAAACTAGAGTTTAGTATGCCTACAAACCACCACACCATCGTTGCTTTCTCTGAGTGAATGTAACCCTTTCCATATATGACTCTCAATCTAAACCAAAATAGAGTTTAGCACGCCTACATTCCACACCCAGAGATTTGCTTTCTCTAAGTGACTCTAAGCTTTCTTATATGTGATTCTCAAACTTCGTCCAAACTAGAGTTTAGCACGCCTAGAAAACACCACCCCACAGTTCCTTTCTCTGCATGAATGTAAGCGTTTGAATATATGACTCTGGTACTTCTTTCAAAATACAATTTAGCAGACCTAAAAATCCACCGCCAAGAGTTGCTTTCTCTAAGTGACTGTCTGCTTTCGAACTTCTTCCAAACTATATTTTAGCAGGCCTACAAAACACCACCCCATAGTTGCTTTCTCTGCGTCCATATAAGCGTTCATATATATGACTCTAGTACTTCTTCCAAACTGGAGTTAGTATACCTACAAACCGGCACCCCAATTTACCTTTCTCTGAGTGAATGAAGCGTATCCATGTATGCCTCTTTCACTTCATCCAAATTAGAGTTTAGTGGCTTACAAACCACCTCCTGTGAGTTGCTTTCTCTAGGTGACTGTAAACTTTCCTATATAAGACTTTCGAACTTCTTCCAAACTACAGTTTAGCATGCCAACAATACAGCGCCCCATCATTGATTTCTCTGAGTCAACATAAGCGTTCCCATATATGACTCTCACTCTTCTTCCAAAATAGAATTTAGCAGACCTACACACCAGCCCCCGATTGTTCCTTTCTCTATGTGACTCTAATTTCCCCAGATATGACTCTCGAACTTCCTCCAAACTACAGATTATGATGATTACCTACGCCACCCCACAGTTGCTTTCTCTGCGTGAATGTAACCGTTCATATATGACTCTCCTACTTCTTCGAACTACAGTTGTTATTCCTACAAACCACCACGACAAAGTTCTTTCTCTGAGTGAATGCAAGCGTTCTCACACTTCATCCAAATCACAGTTTAGCAGACCTACCAAGAAACTACAGAGAGTTGTTTTCTCTGTGTCACTGTAATCTTTCCTATATAAGGCTCTCGAACTTCTTCCAAACCACAGTTTAGCATGCCAACAAAATACGACCACAGAGTTGCTTTCTCTGCGTGAATGTAAGCATTCATATATATGACTCTCCTACTTCCTCCAAAATACAGTTTAGAATGCTTAAAGACCAGCCACCCAAACGTTGCGTTCTCTGAGTGAATGTAAGCGTTCCCATGTTTGACTCTCACAATTGCTGCTAATTAGTGTTTAGAGGCTTGTAAAGCTGTCCCGAGTGTTGCTTTCTCTAGGTGACTGTAAGCTATCCTATATAACACTCTCGAACACCTTCCAAACTGCAGTTTAGCATCCCCACAACACATCACCCCATAGTTTCTTTCTCTGCGTGAATGTAAGCGTTTGTATATGACTCTGGTACGTCTTTCAAAATACAATTTAGCAGACCTAAAAATCACCCGCCAAGAGTTGCTTTCTCTAAGTGACTGTCAGCTTTCGAACTTCTTCTAATCTATAGTTTAGCATGCCTGCACTACAGCACCCCGTATTTGCTTTCTCTGTGTTAATGTAAGCGTTAGTATTTGTCTCTCGTACCTCTTCCAAAGTAGAGTTTAGTATGCTCAAAAACGGCCACCCCAACGTTGCTTTCTCTGAGTGAATGTAAGCGTTCCTGTATATGATTCGAACACTTCATTGAAAATAGAGTTTAGCAGGCCTACGAACCACCCCCAGAGAGTTGCTTTCTGTAAATGACTGTAAGCTTTCCAGATATGACTCTCGAACATCCTCCAATCTATCGTTTAGTAGGCATACAAACATCACTCCATAGTTGCTTTCTCTGCATGAATGTAAGCGTTCCTATATATGATTCTCGTCCTTCTTCCAAACTAGAGTTTAGTATGCCTACAAACCACAACCCCATCGTTGATTTCTCCGAGTGAATGTACCCAGTCCCCCATATGATTCTCCCCCTTCTTCCAAAGTAGAGTTTTGCAGGCCTACAAACCATCCCCCGAAAGTTGGTTTCTATAAATGACGGTACGCTTTCCTATATATTACTCTTTAACTTCTTGCAAAATAGAGATTAGCGTGGCTACAAAAAAGCCACCCCATAATTGCTTTCTCTGCATGAATGTAAGCGTTCCCATATATCATTCTCCTACTTCTTCCAAACTAGAGTTCAGCATGCCTACAAACCACCACACCATCGTTGCTTTCTCTGAGTGAATGTAAGCCTTCCCATATATGACTCTCACTCCGAAACCAAAATAGAGTTTAGCACGCCTACATTCCACACCCAGAGATTTGCTTTAAGCGACTCTAAGCTTTCTTATATGTGATTGTCAAACTTCGTCCAAACTAGAGTTTAGCATGCCTAGAAAACACCACCCCAGAGTTGCTTTCTCTGCATGAATGTAAGCGTTTGAATATATGACTCTGGTATTTCTTTCAAAATACAATTCAGCAGACCGAAAAATGAACCGCCGAGAGTTGCTTTCTCTGACTGTCTGCTTTCGAACTTCTTCCAAACTATATTTTAGCAGGCCTACAAAACACCACCCCATAGTTGCTTTCTCTGCGTCCATATAAGCGTTCATATATATGACTCTAGTACTTCTTCCAAACTGGAGTTAGTATACCTACAAACCGGCACCCCAATTTACCTTTCTCTGAGTGAATGAAGCGTATCCATGTATGCCTCTTTCACTTCATCCAAATTAGAGTTTAGCGGCTTACAAACCACCTCCTGTGAGTTGCTTTCTCTAGGTGACTGTAAACTTTCCTATATAAGACTCTCGAACTTCTTCCAAACTACAGTTTAGCATGCCAACAATACAGCGTCCCATCGTTGATTTCTCTGAGTCAACATAAGCGTTCCCATATATGACTCTCACTCTTTTTCCAAAATAGAATTTAGCAGACCTACACACCAGCCCCCGATTGTTCCTTTCTCTATGTGACTCTAATTTTCCCCAGATATGACTCTCGAACTTCCTCCAAACTACAGATTATGATGATTACCTACGCCACCCCACAGTTGCTTTCTCTGCGTGAATGTAACCGTTCATATATGACTCTCCTACTTCTTCGAACTACAGTTGTTATTCCTACAAACCACCACGACAAAGTTCTTTCTCTGAGTGAATGCAAGCGTTCTCACACTTCATCCAAATCACAGTTTAGCAGACCTACCAAGAAACTACAGAGATTTGTTTTCTCTGTGTCACTGTAATCTTTCCTATATAAGGCTCTCGAACTTCTTCCAAACCACAGTTTAGCATGCCAACAAAATACGATCACAGAGTTGCTTTCTCTGCGTGAATGTAAGCATTCGTATATATGACTCTCCTACTTCCTCCAAAATACAGTTTAGAATGCTTAAAAACCAGCCACCCAAACGTTGCGTTCTCTGAGTGAATGTAAGCGTTCCCATGTTTGACTCTCACAATTGCTGCTAATTAGTGTTTAGAGGCTTGTAAAGCTGTCCCGAGTGTTGCTTTCTCTAGGTGACTGTAAGCTATCCTATATAACACTCTCGAACACCTTCCAAACTGCAGTTTAGCATCCCCACAACACATCACCCCATAGTTTCTTTCTCTGCATGAATGTAAGCGTTTGTATATGACTCTGGTACGTCTTTCAAAATACAATTTAGCAGACCTAAAAATCACCCGCCAAGAGTTGCTTTCTCTAAGTGACTGTCAGCTTTCGAACTTCTTCTAATCTATAGTTTAGCATGCCTGCACTACAGCACCCCGTGTTTGCTTTCTCTGTGTTAATGTAAGCGTTCGTATTTATGTCTCTTTTACCTCTTCCAAAGTAGAGTTTAGTATGCTCACAAACGGCCACCCCAACGTTGCTTTCTCTGAGTGAATGTAAGCGTTCCTGTATATGATTTTAACACTTCTTTGAAAATAGAGTTTAGCAGGCCTACGAACCACCCCTGAGAGTTTCTTTCTGTAAATGACTGTAAGCTTTCCAGATATGACTCTCGAACATCCTCCAAACTATAGTTTAGTAGGCATACACACATCACTCCATAGCTGGTTTGTCTGCGTGAATGTAACCGTTCATATATATGACTTTCCTACTTCTTCCGAACTACAATTAAGGCCACAAACTGCAACCCAAACCTTGCGTTCTGAGTGGATGTAAACCTTCCCATACTTGACTTTAAGAGTTGGTGCAAATTATCAGGCTTAGAAATCATCTCCCAAGAGTTGCTCTCTCTAGGTGACTGTAAGCTTTGCTATATAAGATTCTAAACTTCCTCCAAACTATAGTTTAGTAGGCATACAAACCTCACACCATAGTTGCTTTCTCTGCATGAATGTAAGCATTCCTATATATGATTCTCCTACTTTCTCCAAACTAGAGTTTAGTATGCCTACAAAACACAACCCCATCCTCGATTTCTCTGAGTCAATGTACGTGGTCCCCAATATGACTCTCCCACTTCTTCCAAAGTAGAGTTTTGCAGGCCTACCCTTCATCCCCCGAAAGTTGGTTTCTATAAATGAGTGTACGCTTTCCTATATAACTTCTTCCAAACTAGAGATTAGCATGGGTACAAAAAAGCCACCCCATAATTGCTTTCTCTGCATGAATGTAAGCGTTCCCATATATCATTTTCTTACTTCTTCCAAACTAGAGTTTAGTATGCCTACAAACCACCACACCATCGTTGCTTTCTCTGAGTGAATGTAACCCTTTCCATATATGACTCTCAATCTAAACCAAAATAGAGTTTAGCACGCCTACATTCCACACCCAGAGATTTGCTTTCTCTAAGTGACTCTAAGCTTTCTTATATGTGATTCTCAAACTTCGTCCAAACTAGAGTTTAGCACGCCTAGAAAACACCACCCTACAGTTCCTTTCTCTGCATGAATGTAAGCGTTTGAATATATGACTCTGGTACTTCTTTCAAAATACAATTTAGCAGACCTAAAAATCCACCGCCAAGAGTTGCTTTCTCTAAGTGACTGTCTGCTTTCGAACTTCTTCCAAACTATATTTTAGCAGGCCTACAAAACACCACCCCATAGTTGCTTTCTCTGCGTCCATATAAGCGTTCATATATATGACTCTAGTACTTCTTCCAAACTGGAGTTAGTATACCTACAAACCGGCACCCCAATTTACCTTTCTCTGAGTGAATGAAGCGTATCCATGTATGCCTCTTTCACTTCATCCAAATTAGAGTTTAGCGGCTTACAAACCACCTCCTGTGAGTTGCTTTCTCTAGGTGACTGTAAACTTTCCTATATAAGACTCTCGAACTTCTTCCAAACTACAGTTTAGCATGCCAACAATACAGCGCCCCATCGTTGATTTCTCTGAGTCAACATAAGCGTTCCCATATATGACTCTCACTCTTTTTCCAAAATAGAATTTAGCAGACCTACACACCAGCCCCCGATTGTTCCTTTCTCTAAATGACTCTAATTTTCCCCAGATATGACTCTCGAACTTCCTCCAAACTACAGATTATGATGATTACCTACGCCACCCCACAGTTGCTTTCTCTGCGTGAATGTAACCGTTCATATATGACTCTCCTACTTCTTCGAACTACAGTTGTTATTCCTACAAACCACCACGACAAAGTTCTTTCTCTGAGTGAATGCAAGCGTTCTCACACATCATCCAAATTACAGTTTAGTAGACCTACCAACAAACTACAGAGAGTTGTTTTCTCTGTGTCACTGTAATCTTTCCTATATAAGGCTCTCGAACTTCTTCCAAACCACAGTTTAGCATGCCAACAAAATACGATCACAGAGTTGCTTTCTCTGCGTGAATGTAAGCATTCGTATATATGACTCTCCTACTTCCTCCAAAATACAGTTTAGAATGCTTACAAACCACCACCCAAACGTTGCGTTCTCTGAGTGAATGTAAGCGTTCCCATGTTTGACTCTCACAATTGATGCAAATTAGAGTTTAGCACGCTTAGAAACAATCTGCCGAGAGTTACTTTCTCTAGGTGACTGTAAGCTTTCTTATATAAGACTCGCGAACTTCTTCCAAACTACACTTTAGCATCCCAACGAAACACTGCCCTATCGTTGATTTCTCTGAGTGAACATAAGCGTTCCCACATATGAATTTCACTCTTCTTCCAAAATAGAATTTAGCAGATCTACAAAACGGCCCCCGATTGTTGCTTTCTCTAAGTGACTGCAATTTTCCCCACATACGACTCTCGAACTTCCTCCAAAGTATAGACTAACATGCGTACATACACCACCCAACAGTTTCTTTCTCTGCGTGAATGTAACCGTTCATACATATGACTCTCCTACATCTTAGGGTAAAGGTTAAGCGTTAGGGTTAGGGATTAGTGATTAGGGTTTTTGTTAGTGTTAGGGTTAGCGGTTAGGAGTTAGTGTTTTATGAAGGGGTATGGTTAGAATTAGGATTGGGGTTAGAGTTAGGGTGAGGTATAGGGGTTAGGTTTAGGGGTTAGTTTTAGGATAAAAGGATAGGATTAGGGTTACGGGTTGGGCTTAGGTTTAGGGTTAAAGTTTACTGCTAGGGTTAGGGATAGGGTTCAGGGTTAGCTTTAGGGGTTCTGGTTAGGGTTAGGTGTTAGGTTAGTGTCAGGGTTAGGTCTAGTCGTGAGGGTAAGGTTTAGGGTTACCTTTAAGAGCTAGGGTTAGGTTTAATGGTTAGGATTAGGATTAGGGTTAAGGGTTAGGGTAAGGCTTAGGGGTTAGGGTGAAGGGTTAGGGTTTTTATTAGGCATAGCGTTGGGGTTAGAAGTAAGGGTTACTGTCAGTGTTAGGTTGTAGGTAGGGTTACGGTTAGGGTTAGCGGTTTAGAATTAGGGTTAGGGATTAGGTGTCACAGTGATCACTAGGAGATAGGGTTAGAATTATGGGATAGGGGTTGTTCTCAGGAAATGCGTTATGCATTAACGTTAGGATAAGAGGTTAAAGTTAGGCGCACGGTGAGGTTTACGTGTTAAGGGGAGAAATAGGAACAGGGTTGGGTGTTACGTTCAGGGTTAGGGTTATCTGTTAAAGGTATTGTTTATGCTTAGCGCACGGGCCCTGTCTGCATTAGGCGGGCGGGGGGAGTTTAGGGGGCTGGGATTGTACCCGGGAACCCACTCTATCATACTCTGGGTATGGGCCCGTGGGTTTCATGCAGGACACAGTGGTAGAGCCTCCTTTCACGCATGGCATGGGAGGATTGCAGGCTTTCTAAACTCTAAGAAAGCAAGAAGTCTGAGAATTAGATTTAGGGTTAGGATTCTGGTTAGGGTTAAGGATGAAGTTTAGTGTTAGGGTGAGGGCTTAGGGTTAGGGATTAGGGTTAGGGTTAAAGGTTACTCTTAGGTTTAACGGTTACACTTTGGTTTAGGGTTGAGGTTTACGGTTAGGGTTAAGATGAGGGGTTAGGGTTTGGTACAGGGTTAGGGTTAAGTGTTAGGTTTAGGGTTGAAGATTAGGATTAGGGTTAGGATTAAAGGTTAGCGTGAGAGTTAACGCTTAGGGTTAAGGTTAAGAGTTAGGGTTTAGGGTTAGGGTTAGGGTTAGTTTTAGGGTTAGAGTTATGTGCTATGGTTTGTGTTAGAGGTTAGGGTTAGGTTTACTGGTCATGGTTAGGGTTACATTTAGGGGTTAGCATTAGGGTTAGGGTTAGGGTTAAGGGATAAGATTAGGGATAAGTGTTGGGCTTAGGGTTAGGGTTTAGTGTTAGGGTTATCATTAAGGATTAGGGGAAGGGTCAGGGTTAAATGCTTGGGTTCGGGTAATGGTTAGGGTCAGGGTTAAGGTTCACGGATAGGGTTAGTGTTAAGGGTTACGGGTAGGTTTAGGGTTCAGGGTTAGAGTTAGCATTAGGGCTTAAGGTTAGGATTAGGCGGTAGGTTAGATTTAGGGTTAGATCTAGGCGTTAGGGTAAGGGCTAGCGTTAGGGTTAAGAGATAGGGTTAGGTTTAATGCTTAGGATTAGGGTTAGGGTTTGGGGTTAAAGTAAGTGTTAGGGGTTAGGTTTAAGGATCAAAGCTTAGGGTTATTTTTAGCTGTAGTGTTAGGGTTAGGGATAAGGGATCCCATTAGCATTAAGGGTCTTCCTTACTGTAGGGTTAAGGGTTAGGCTTAGAGTTAAAGGTTAAGGTTAGGGTCAGTGTTAAGATTTAGGGTGAGGGTTAAAGGTTAGGGTAAAGGTTAAGCGTTAGGGTTAGGGATTAGTGATTAGGGTTTTTGGTTAGTGTTAGGGTTAGCGGTTAGGAGTTAGTGTTTTATGAAGGGGTATGGTTAGAATTAGGATTGGGGTTAGAGTTAGGGTGAGGTATAGGGGTTAGGTTTAGGGGTTAGTTTTAAGGTAAAAGGATAGGATTAGGGTTACGGGTTGGGCTTAGGTTTAGGGTTAAAGTTTACTGCTAGGGTTAGGGATAGGGTTCAGGGTTAGCTTTAGGGGTTCTAGTGAGGGTTAGGTGTTAGGTTAGTGTCAGGGTTAGGTCTAGTCGTGAGGGTAAGGTTTGGGGTTACCTTTAAGAGCTAGGGTTAGGTTTAATGGTTAGGATTAGGATTAGGGTTAAGGGTTAGGGTAAGGCTTAGGGGTTAGGGTGAAGGGATAGGGTGAAGGGTTAGGGTTTTTGTTAGGCATAGCGTTGGGGTTAGATGTAAGGGTTACTGTCAGTGTTAGGGTTGTAGGTAGGGTTACGGTTAGGGTTAGCGGTTTAGAATTAGGGTTAGGGATTAGGTGTCACAGTGATGACTAGGAGATAGGGTTAGAATTATGGGATAGGGGTTGTTCTCAGGAAATGGGTTATGCATTAAGGTTAGGATAAGAGGTTAAAGTTAGGCGCACGGTGAGGTTTACGTGTTAAGGGGAGAAATAGGAACAGGGTTGGGTGTTATGTTCAGGGTTAGGGTTATCTGTTAAAGGTATTGTTTATGCTTAGCGCACGGGCCCTGTCTGCATTGGGCGGGCGGGGGGAGTTTAGGGGGCTGGGATTGTACCCGGGAACCCACTCTGTCATACTCGGGGTATGGGCCCGTGGGTTTCATGCAGGACGCAGTGGTAGAGCCTCCTTTCACGCATGGCATGGGAGGATTGCAGGCTTTCTAAACTCTAAGAAAGCAAGAAGTCTGAGAATTAGATTTAGGGTTAGGATTATGGTTAGGATTAAGGATGAAGTTTAGTGTTAGGGTGAGGGCTTAGGGTTAGGGATTAGGGTTAGGTTTAAAGGTTACCCTTAGGTTTAACGGTTACACTTTGGTTTAGGGTTGAGGTTTACGGTTAGGGTTAAGATGAGGGGTTAGGGTTTGGTACAGGGTTAGGGTTATGTGTTAGGTTTAGGGTTGAAGATTAGGATTAGGGTTAGGATTAAAGGTTAGCGTGAGAGTTAACGCTTAGTGTTAAGGTTAAGAGTTAGGGTTTAGGGTTAGGGTTAGGGTTAGTTTTAGAGTTAGAGTTATGTGCTATGGTTTGTGTTAGAGGTTAGGGTTAGGTTTACTGGTCACGGCTAGGGTTAGGTTTAGGGGGTAGCATTAGGGTTAGGCTCATGGTTAGGGTTAAGGGATAGGATTAGGGATAAGTGTTGGGCTTAGGGTTAGGGTTTAGTGTTAGGGTTATCATTAAGGATTAGGGGTAGGGTCAGGGTTAAATGCTTGGTTGCGGGTATTGGTTAGGGTCAGGGTTAAGGTTCACGGATAGGGTTAGTGTTAAGGGTTACAGGTAGGTTTAGGGTTCAGGGTTAGAGTTAGCATTAGGGCTTAAGTTTAGGATTAGGCGGTAGGTTAGATTTAGGGTTAGATCTAGGCGTTAGGGTAAGGGCTAGCGTTAGGGTTAAGAGATAGGGCTAGGTTTAATGCTTAGGATTAGGGTTAGGGTTTGGGGTTAAAGTAAGTGTTAGGGGTTAGGTTTAAGGATCCAAGGTTAGGGTTATTTTTAGCTGTAGTGTTAGGGTTAGGGATAAGGGATCCCATTAGCATTAAGGGTCTTCCTTACTGTAGGGTTAAGGGTTAGGCTTAGAGTTAAAGGTTAAGTTTAGGGTCAGTGTTAAGATTTAGGGTGAGGGTTAACGGTTAGGGTAAAGGTTAAGCGTTAGGGTTAGGGATTAGTGATTAGGGATTTTGGTTAGTGTTAGGGTTATCGATTAGGAGTTAGTGTTTTATGAAGGGGTATGGTTAGAATTAGGATTGGGGTTAGAGTTAGGGTGAGGTATAGGGGTTAGGTTTAGGGGTTAGTTTTAGGGTAAAAGGATAGGATTAGGGTTACGGGTTGGGCTTAGGTTTAGGGTTAAAGTTTACTGCTAGGGTTAGGGATAGGGTTCAGGGTTAGCGTTAGGGGTTCTGGTTAGGGTTAGGTGTTAGGTTAGTGTCAGGGTTAGGTCTAGTCATGAGGGTAAGGTTTAGGGTTAGCTTTAAGAGCTAGGGTTAGGTTTAATGGTTAGGATTAGGATTAGGGTTAAGGGTTAGGGTAAGGCTTAGGGGTTAGGGTGAAGGGATAGGGTCAAGGGTTAGGGTTTTTGTTAGGCATAGCGTTGGGGTTAGAAGTAAGGGTTACTGTCAGTGTTAGGGTTGTAGGTAGGGTTACGGTTAGGGTTAGCGGTTTAGAATTAGGGTTAGGGATTAGGTGTCACAGTGATGACTAGGAGATAGGGTTAGAATTATGGGATAGGGGTTGTTCTCAGGAAATGGGTTATGCATTAAGGTTAGGATAAGAGGTTAAAGTTAGGCGCACGGTGAGGTTTACGTGTTAAGGGGAGAAATAGGAACAGGGTTGGGTGTTATGTTCAGGGTTAGGGTTATCTGTTAAAGGTATTGTTTATGCTTAGCGCACGGGCCCTGTCTGCTTTAGGCGGGCGGGGGGAGTTTAGCGGGCTGGGATTGTACCCGGGAAACCACTCTATCATACCCTGGGTATGGGCCCGTGGGTTTCATGCAGGACACAGTGGTAGAGCCTCGTTTCACGCATGGCATGGGAGGATTGCAGGCTTTCTAAAATCTAAGAAAGCAAGAAGTCTGAGAATTAGATTTAGGGTTAGGATTATGGTTAGTGTTAAGGATGAAATTTAGTGTTAGAGTGAGGGCTTAGGGTTAGGGATTAGGGTTAGGGTTAAAGGTTAGTCTTAGGTTTAACGGTTACACTTTGGTTTAGGGTTGAGGTTTACGGTTAGGGTTAAGATGAGGGGTTAGGGTTTGGTACAGGGTTAGGGTTAAGTGTTAGGTTTAGGGTTGAAGATTAGGATTAGGGTTAGGATTAAAGGTTAGCGTGAGAGTTAACGCTTAGGGTTAAGGTTAAGAGTTAGGGTTTAGGGTTAGGGTTAGGGTTAGTTTTAGGGTTAGAGTTATGTGCTATGGTTTGTGTTAGAGGTTAGGGTTAGGTTTACTGGTCATGGTTAGGGTTACATTTAGGGGTTAGCATTAGGGTTAGGGTTAGGGTTAAGGGATAAGATTAGGGATAAGTGTTGGGCTTAGGGTTAGGGTTTAGTGTTAGGGTTATCATTAAGGATTAGGGGAAGGGTCAGGGTTAAATGCTTGGGTTCGGGTAATGGTTAGGGTCAGAGTTAAGGTTCACGGATAGGGTTAGTGTTAAGGGTTACGGGTAGGTTTAGGGTTCAGGGTTAGAGTTAGCATTAGGGCTTAAGGTTAGGATTAGGCGGTAGGTTCGATTTAGGGTTAGATCTAGGCGTTAGGGTAAGGGCTAGCGTTAGGGTTAAGAGATAGGGTTAGGTTTAATGCTTAGGATTAGGGTTAGGGTTTGGGGTTAAAGTAAGTGTTAGGGGTTAGGTTTAAGGATCAAAGCTTAGGGTTATTTTTAGCTGTAGTGTTAGGGTTAGGGATAAGGGATCCCATTAGCATTAAGGGTCTTCCTTACTGTAGGGTTAAGGGTTAGGCTTAGAGTTAAAGGTTAAGGTTAGGGTCAGTGTTAAGATTTAGGGTGAGCGTTAAAGGTTAGGGTAAAGGTTAAGCGTTAGGGTTAGGGATTAGTGATTAGGGTTTTTGGTTAGTGTTAGGGTTAGCGGTTAGGAGTTAGTGTTTTATGAAGGGGTATGGTTAGAATTAGGATTGGGGTTAGAGTTAGGGTGAGGTATAGGGGTTAGGTTTAGGGGTTAGTTTTAGGGTAAAAGGATAGGATTAGGGTTACGGGTTGGGCTTAGGTTTAGGGTTAAAGTTTACTGCTAGGGTTAGGGATAGGGTTCAGGGTTAGCTTTAGGGGTTCTAGTGAGGGTTAGGTGTTAGGTTAGTGTCAGGGTTAGGTCTAGTCGTGAGGGTAAGGTTTGGGGTTACCTTTAAGAGCTAGGGTTAGGTTTAATGGTTAGGATTAGGATTAGGGTTAAGGGTTAGGGTAAGGCTTAGGGGTTAGGGTGAAGGGATAGGGTCAAGGGTTAGGGTTTTTGTTAGGCATAGCGTTGGGGTTAGATGTAAGGGTTACTGTCAGTGTTAGGGTTGTAGGTAGGGTTACGGTTAGGGTTAGCGGTTTAGAATTAGGGTTAGGGATTAGGTGTCACAGTGATGACTAGGAGATAGGGTTAGAATTATGGGATAGGGGTTGTTCTCAGGAAATGGGTTATGCATTAAGGTTAGGATAAGAGGTTAAAGTTAGGCGCACGGTGAGGTTTACGTGTTAAGGGGAGAAATAGGAACAGGGTTGGGTGTTATGTTCAGGGTTAGGGTTATCTGTTAAAGGTATTGTTTATGCTTAGCGCACGGGCCCTGTCTGCATTGGGCGGGCGGGGGGAGTTTAGGGGGCTGGGATTGTACCCGGGAACCCACTCTGTCATACTCGGGGTATGGGCCCGTGGGTTTCATGCAGGACGCAGTGGTAGAGCCTCCTTTCACGCATGGCATGGGAGGATTGCAGGCTTTCTAAACTCTAAGAAAGCAAGAAGTCTGAGAATTAGATTTAGGGTTAGGATTATGGTTAGGGTTAAGGATGAAGTTTAGTGTTAGGGTGAGGGCTTAGGGTTAGGGATTAGGGTTAGGTTTAAAGGTTACCCTTAGGTTTAACGGTTACACTTTGGTTTAGGGTTGAGGTTTACGGTTAGGGTTAAGATGAGGGGTTAGGGTTTGGTACAGGGTTAGGGTTATGTGTTAGGTTTAGGGTTGAAGATTAGGATTAGGGTTAGGATTAAAGGTTAGCGTGAGAGTTAACGCTTAGTGTTAAGGTTAAGAGTTAGGGTTTAGGGTTAGGGTTAGGGTTAGTTTTAGAGTTAGAGTTATGTGCTATGGTTTGTGTTAGAGGTTAGGGTTAGGTTTACTGGTCACGGCTAGGGTTAGGTTTAGGGGGTAGCATTAGGGTTAGGCTCATGGTTAGGGTTAAGGGATAGGATTAGGGATAAGTGTTGGGCTTAGGGTTAGGGTTTAGTGTTAGGGTTATCATTAAGGATTAGGGGTAGGGTCAGGGTTAAATGCTTGGTTGCGGGTATTGGTTAGGGTCAGGGTTAAGGTTCACGGATAGGGTTAGTGTTAAGGGTTACGGGTAGGTTTAGGGTTCAGGGTTAGAGTTAGCATTAGGGCTTAAGTTTAGGATTAGGCGGTAGGTTAGATTTAGGGTTAGATCTAGGCGTTAG
>NW_027183047.1:0-20000 GCF_041146395.1 Eulemur rufifrons
AGAGGGCGCTGCGGTCGCGGGCTCCTCGACTCCCTCTCCCTAGTACCTCACTGGGTGTCCGGAGGTGGGACTACTTTTTTCTCCCGCTCACTGGCTCGCTAACGCCTCCGCCGCTGTCGTGCTGGGACCCCACGGTCCATGGGGTTGACCAGATGTCCCGTCGCACTTAGTCTCTGCGGGGCCGCCCCATCGACGCTATGGAGGGGGGTCGCCGCCAGAGGGCGCTGCGGTTGCGGGCTCCTCGACAAGCTCTCCCTCGTACCTCAATACGTGTCCGAAGGTGGGATTTTTTTTTTCTTTCCCCCTCCACCACCACCCCCCGCCCGCCGCCGCCTATCCCGCCTCCGCCGCCTAGCCCGCCGCCACCTAGCCCGCCTCCGCCGCCTAGCCCGCCGCCACCTAGCCCGCCTCCGCCGCCTAGCCCGCCGACGCCTAGCCCGCCGACGCCTAGCCCGCCTCCGCCGCCTAGCCCGCCGACGCCTAGCCCGCCGCCGACGCCTAGCCCGTCGACGCCTAGCCCGCCGACGCCTAGCCCGCCTCCGCCGCCTAGCCCGCCGACGCCTAGCCCGCCTCCGCCGCCTAGCCCGCCGACGCCTAGCCCGCCGACGCCTAGCCCGCCGCCGACGCCTAGCCCGCCGACGCCTAGCCCGCCTCCGCCGCCTAGCCCGCCGACGCCTAGCCTGCCTCCGCCGCCTAGCCCGCCGACGCCTATCCCGCCGCCGACGCCTAGCCCGCCGACGCCTAGCCCGCCGACGCCTAGCCCGCCTCCGCCGCCTAGCCCGCCGACGCCTAGCCCACCGCCGCCTAGCCCGCCGACGCTTAGCCCCCCTCCGCCACCTAGCCCGCCGCCGCCGCCGCCGCCTAGCCCGCCGCCACCGCCGCCTAGCCCTCCTCCTCCTCCTCCTCCTCCTCCTCCTCCTCCTCCTCCTCCTCCTCCTCGTCCTCGTCCTCCGCCGGTTTCGTGCCGGGATCCCATGGTCCTTGGGGTTGACCAGATGTCCCGTCGCACTTAGTCTCTGCGGGGCTGGCCCCATCGATGCTATGGAGGGGCATCACCGCCAGGAGGCGCTGCGGTTGCGGGCTTCTCGACTCCCTCTCCTTCCCCACCCCTCCGCTCGCCCGCTCCTCCTTTCTTTACTCCCTATCGCCCCGCCCCGTTTTTTCTCCACACACACGCAATTATCACGCTCACGAACTATCCCGGGACCTGGCGTGACTTTCATCGCAATCTCCCCCCCCCCCCCCGGACACACACACATAGAGACACACCCTCCCGGCAGGGAGCACCCTGAGTGGTCGAGCAGATGTCGCTGCTGCATGCGGCCTCCGCATGGGTTCGCTGGTTGACCAGATGTCTGGTCCTTGGGTGGTTGACCAGATGTCTGGTCTGTGGTTGTCATCCTGACAGGGAGGCTTCGGGACGGATTTGGTCTCTCTGGCCTCGCTGCCCCTAGGGGTCACCCTGCGATCGGTATTCTTCTCGCGCGGGGCGAGGGGCGCTCCGGAGCATTCCTCTCCTCTCGGAGTTTCTGTCTGCAGTCTCTCGACTTGCTCTCACTCCCCTACCCTGCTGTGTGACTTTCTTTTTGGTCCTTTCATTTTATCTATTCTCTCTTTGCCTTTTCCTGCGCGCCTTTCCGCTCCCCCCCCCCCCCGGATTCATGGTTTCACGTCACGCGGGTGACGTGCCGACACACCAGGAGGCCCTTCTCACACGTGCGCGTGAACACGCAATCAACACGTTTATGAACTAGAAAGGGATCTGGTGTGACTTTGCTATTATTTCCCCTCCCCTCCTCCCCGCGCTGAGAATGAGTTTCCCCGGGCTCGTGTGCCCGCCTGGGAATCGGCTGCAGACGCCATGGCCCCGGGTCGACCACATGTTGCTCTGGGGTCCACCAGATGTCTCTGGCGAATTGGGGCCCTAGGTGCTTGTGACGGTGTGGTCACTAGGTGTCGCTCTGGGCTCAGTATTCTTCCTTCTCGCTGTGACTTTGGTCTCTTTTTTTCGAAATTTCTTTCTTTCTTCCTCTTTTGCCCTGTTTCCATTTTCCCTTCTTAATCTCTTTCTCTCTTTTTGTTGCTTTTTTTCCACGGCAGATGGGTGATGTGTGTGTGGAGGAAACGCGGCGTCAGGGAGAAGACACATCTCACACGTGCTCGGGAACACCCGATCGTCACGCTTCTGAGTACCGACCGATGGATCTGGTCCCGAATTTTTTAATAGTTTTCTCCTCTCTCTCTCTCTCTCTCTCTCTCTCTCTCCCCCCCTTCCTTCTCTTTCCTTTCTCTCCCTTCCTTTCTTTCTTTCTCTCGCTCTCTCGCTCTCGCTCTTCTTTTCTTTCTGACAGAGTCTCTCGTTCTGTTGCCCTGGCTAGAGTGCCATGGCGTCAGCCTAGCTCACAGCAATCTCAAACTCCTGGGCTCAAGCGATCAGACTGCCTCAGCCTCCCGAGTAGCTGGGATTACAGGCATGTGCCAGCATGCCCAGCTAATTGGATATACGTGTGTGTGTGTGTGTGTGTGTGTGTATATATATATATATATATATATATATATTTTTTTTTTTTTTTTTTTTTTAAACAGAGTCTCACTCTGTTGCCCAGACTAGAGTGCCGTGGCGTCAGCCTAGCTCACAGCAACCTCAAACTCCTGGGCTCAAGCGATCCTACTGCCCCAGCCTCCCGAGTACCTGGGACTACAGGCATGCGCCACCGTGCCCGGCTAATATTTTTCTGTATATATTTTTAGATACTGTTTCTGTATATATTTTTAGATATATAGTTTCTTTCTATTTTTAGTAGAGATGGGGGTCTCGCTCTTGCTCAGGCTGGTCTCGAACTCCCGACCTTGAGCGATCCACCCGCCTCTACCTCCCAGAGTGCTAGGATTACAGGCGTGAGCCACCCCGCCTGGCGTGTACGTTCTGTATTCACAGACAGACGGAAGGCAGGGAGAATGTTACCCTTTCAAAGCCCGCCCTGCTCGCCTCTCAGCCCACCGATGGCACTCTGAATCCCGTGGCATTCCTTCACTCAGCTGAATTCTTCAGCACCCGACCCCCCCCCCCTCGCCCCACCCCCGTGCCACGGGAGTTCGTTCTCATGGCAGAGCCATCGAGGCTGTTGCCACACGTGTTGTAGGTGCCTAGGCAGACTGTGCCCTGGCCCCGAGGAGGTACGGAACCGCCTATCGCCTCGGGAGGGAGGGACAAGATGTGTCCGTGTCCAAGGCGACGTCCTGTCGATCACGAGGAGGCCTGCAAAGGCTCGTATCTGCCAGGCATTGAGCCACATGACATGAAACACCGGTGTGTTCCTTCACTTAGGTGGTGTCGCGTGTTGATACTCACAGAGGATGATAAACCCACTCGCATGCCGGCTGAGCCCCCTGTGTCTCCTCCTCTATCCACTGAGGGAAAAAACCGCAACGAAAGGTAGAGAACCACAGGGTGGGAAGAGAGCCCGTCGCTCTCCCTATGTGACCGTCCGGAGTGCTCGTTCAGATGGGAGGAGGTGTGTTTGTGTGTGTATGTGTGTGTTTCATTGATTTTGGTGCCATCTTTTCTCTGCAGCTGCGTCAGAGGACAGCGATTTTTCCGATTTTCACTCCGCTGAGTGAATTGCCTTTTGAAGAGAATGTCCACAGGAAGCCTACGGTTCTCCCGCGTGGGTGGCCCTCCTCTAGAAATGAATCTCGTTTCTTGAACGGAGGGGACTTGTTGACGCCATCATGCTTTCGGGACGACTTCTCAGACGCTAGCTTTGGACCGCAACATAGGTGCCCCCCGACATTGCCTCAAGGGTTCCGTGGTGCCTCCTGTCAAGAGACCCCACCGACCGTCCCCAGCCTGCCCGCTCAAGGGAGCCGGGCCCCTTCTGATCTGTCCGCCCGCCGTGAAGCTCCCTCCCGAGGGTCGGAAAGCCCACCTGTTTCCCAGTTCGGTTGAATGATGGGGCACCCGGGCAGGGCACTGGCACCGAGTGACTCCATTCTGAGTCTGTCTGCTCTGTGGGGCGGGGGCGGGTGGGAGGGGGGGCAGTTCCGTCTCGACCGGTGGCCTCCTACCGACTGACTCTATGGGACGGACCATTCTCACTCAGGATCGTGTAACCTTCTTGGCCTAGGCACATCCCGGCACTGAAAGCCACTTTTCGGGGACACTCTCCCACGTACAGATAGATGGCCTGCACGAGTGCTCTTCCTTTCTCGAAACACTGGAAATCTGTCCTCAATTTTACCTGACCTACCTGACGGTGTGTGATAAAGGAGCATAGAACCCTCAGCCACCCTCCACCTTCCCGCTGCCACGAGAGACAGTGCCGAGCGTGAAATTCTATCCCTGACTCTCTGTGTCCACCGTTCTCTGGGTAGGGAAAGAACTTAACCAGATAGGCCCTATCGGTCGCTTATCTGTTCTGATAGTTTTGTGGCAGCCATTTCTTTCCCCCTTTCTTTTCTATTTCTGTCTCTCTCCCCCACCCCCGCCCCCAAATTCTTTCTACGAAGACGTTTAGGATGTCAGATTCTGGCCACATGCCCCCCCTAGGCATAGGGGGGCCAGCATAGACAAAGGTCTTCGGTACCAAGTGTTCATTCCACGGTGACAGATATTGCCACTCTTGTATTGACCAGGGCGAGATCGTGAGTGGGTCAACTCTGAAACTCCCTGTACTCTACTTCTCTCTTGGGTAGGTCCCTGCCCCAACCCTCCGGCTTCTAGCACACACCCAGGGGCACTCTCTCCTCTCTGGATAAAGTTCCAGATGATCCGATCCGCTCCGAGGCGGAAGGGGAGCTGGCCGGGCCACCCACTGTGCGCCCCACCCCCACCCCGCCCCACCCCCGTCAGTCATAGGGTCCGTTCTTTTCAGGATGACACCGGCAGCGGTTGCTGGGTGTCACCTTGCGGCCACTTTGATCAGACCTCGGGATCTGGAAAGTCAGGTGACGTTGGGAGTTTAAGAGCTGACTCCCGGGAGGTGTGGAGGGCGGGGAGGAGAGCACGGTCCGGACGGTCCCACCCTCTTCTTCCCGGGCCCGCAGCTCTGGGCCCGCCCGGGGCAGCCCTAGCCTCTAGCGGGTCTCCGCCCACCCGCCCTGTTGTCTGCGGGAGGCGCCCCTCCTCCCGCTCTCTGCCTCCTCCCGGGACCGTAGGCCTCTGCCCGTCGTCTTTTTTATTTTTATTTTTTCCCTTTTGTTTGTTTCTCTTTTATCTTGTTTTTTAGGCTTATCGAATATCATGTCGTATAAAAACTTAAATCACAGAATGAATTATATTATATAACAAGATGTGGCTTTTTATCCTACGCCGAGAACGATGAATTTTTCTCTTCGTGTCCATTTTCCTGTCCTGGAAGAAATACAAAGTTGCTCGTGATACTTCCCCATCATCTTCCAGTTTCCCCCACTGTCAACACGATGTATTCGATCGTATATCTTTGTGTGTGCACGTGGGCGCCTGTACCTATTTCTTTTCGGCATCAGTCTCAGGTCTTTTGGCACCTAGGGGGGAAAAAGGAGAAACCAATAAAGGACAGAAAGACGTTCTGTCGTTTTACGCTCCCCATCACCACCACCACCACCACCACCACCACTTTTGGGAGCTTGTAGTCTGGCCTATGTCCCCAAGGCAGGTTAAATCTTTTCTTAAAACTCCCAAGTGGTCCCCTGCCCCGCCCCCCCCCAGGTGGGCGGCCGGCAGAGTTCACAGGCTTTGTTTTTGGCAGAGCCTGGACGATTGAAATAATTAACCACAATCATCGCTAAAGCTGAGAACCCCTCCCCCCCTCATTAAAAGCTCTGTATTTCTGCCTAGCCCTGTGTTCGGGGAAATTCGGAGGCTTGAGATGGGAAGGTCTACCCTATTTTCTCCTTTACCGGCAAAATAGACTCTCTCTTTCCTTCCTCCTCAAACAGCTTGTCCTCGTTATTCGGCCTCGTGGGCAGGTGGCCGAGCTTTCGGTAACACCAAGTCTTCTAAGTTGTGTTGTGTTATCGGTCTTGTTTTCTTTCTTTTCTTTTCTTTTCTTTCTTTCTTTTTTTTTTTTTTTTTTTTTTTTTTGAGACAGGATTTCTTTCACTCTGTCCTCTCCCAGGCCGCCTTGGCCTGATTGTAGCTCACAGCAAGCTCCAAATCCAGGGCTTAAGTGATCCTCTCTGCCTCAGCCTTCTGAGTAGCTGGGACTATAGGCAAATGCTGCCACACCCGCCATAATTTTTCTTTTTTCTTTTTTTTTTTTTTTTTTTTTTTGTTGGTAGAGATGAGGTCTCATCGTGTTACCCAGGCTGGTCTCCAGCTGCTGGGCTCAAGTCACGCTCCCGTCTCTGCCTCCCAAGTTGCGGGGATCACGGGCATGAGCCACCATGGCCAGCCAGGTTATTTAAAGGCGATCGCTTTGCTATCCTGATACAAAACCCCAAATGTGCGAGTTTAAGGCACCAGACGGAGGGAGTCCCCACACTACATTGTCACGAACATTGAGGGTGGCTCACGAAACAGCTGGGATGTGGCCACACAGTAGTGATCGAGGCGATATATTCTAGTGGGATAGCAGAAATATAGAATGTCCTGAAGACACTAAATGTCGGAATGCCACAGCAGTCAATGGCTGACAAACTTCCATTCCATTGTGTCATGGTAGGCGGCTTACTTTTCTCCTGCTCCCTCGGTATGATTAAGGCCTGACGTAGAAAATGTCTACGTCTCATCCAAATCCATCGAGACGATGGAAGGGGGAACTGGGAGAGGAATAAAGAAAAACAAGAGAGGGAGAAGCGAAACAAGAGAGAAGGGGGCCGAGGAGGAGAAGGAGGAAACTGCCTCCCCTGTCCCCATGCTACCCAATTAATAAATGAAGAATGGCCTCTTCCCTCCTCTTCCCAACCCCTAACTATGCCTGGAGGTGTATCGTAGGCCTACAGTCCTAAGAAATGTACAACTACTGATAGTAATGGGAAGAAATGCAGTCTAATAGGTTTCTGTGCAGTGGGACACCCAGGCCAGGGCACTTACGGTGAATGGAGCTTGCAGGGCGGGCGGGAGGTTGCTCTGGGTGAGTCTGTGAGTTGGCGGTGAGTGGTGAGTGAATGTGAAGGCCTAGGACATTACTTACTGTAGGTTTTCATAAACCCTGGACACTTAGGCCGCACGACATTTACCTTTAGAAATTTCTTTCTTCAATAATACATTAACCTTAGCTTACTGTAAGTGTTTTCACTTCATAAACTTTTCCATGGTGGTTTGGTTTTTTTTTTTTTGTCTGTCTGTTTGTTTGTTTGTTTGTTTGTTTGTTTTTCTTTCTTTTAAACTTTTGGACTCTTTGGCAACACCACGACTTAAAACACAAATGCGTTGCACTGTTGTACACAGATATTTTCTTTCTCTGTGTCCTTATGTGTTCCGTAAGCTTTTTCCTACTTTTAAAGTTTTTATCGTTCTATGCACTTTTCAAAATAATAAAAACTAAAACAGAGAGGGGGGGTGGGAGAGGGAAGGAGAGAAATACACACACATGAATATGTTTCCCAAGTGAACTGAGGAAGGGGGCCGAGTCAAGGTTCTCAGGGAGCCACCAGTGATGAAACGGTCAGGCTCAGAATCAGCATTGCAGAGTGGCTGCAGAGCCGGGGGGCCTGGACTGGCTACCTGGACGACACTCCGTGTTTGGTAACTTGGCGAGTCATAAATCCTCTTGAGCCTCAGCCTCTTCATCTGCAAATGCAGAAATCATGGTGCCTACCCCACAGGGATATTGGGCAGAGTGAAAAAGCAAATGCAGGCAAAGCCCGCAGAAGCACGCGTGGTAAACAGTAAGCCTTTAATCGTGGTCACAGTCGTTGTTATAGGATCATCTTCCTATGTCCTTGTCTTTTAAAGATTAGCAGAACCTCCCAGAAGATGAGAATGGGCTCCCCCTGAGCAAGTCTCGGCTGTAAAGTCACAGGCATGTTGAGCATGTGGCAGAGAAGGCAGAATAAAAACCTGATCCCGGAACATTATGTTCCTGCAGGACATGAAATCATTGAAGGTATGGGAAATCCTACCTCATATCCGTTTTACTAGAACACCTATGATTGCGTACGCACATGGACGCACGCGCACCCCAAACTTTTTGAGCTTCACAAAACAGCGTAACCAAGGAACACACTATGATGCTTCTTAGCGATCTATTTAGGCCCAGGTTACTCGTCACTCTGAGCCTGCCTCCTTATCTGTCCAATGAGAATAGTGTTTGTCACAATTATCGTCATCGTCATCCTACCTAACGCTTCTGGTAAAATTGAAGTGTGAGAACACCCGCTAGACAGAAAATCCATGTTATCTCTCAATTTTTCTTCCTCCTGATTTCTATCTGAATCTGTGAGCTCGCTTTGGTTCACTTCGGTTTTTCAAGAGGCTCCGGTTACCTTCTCTCCCACCTATATCGGATTGGGTCTGACGGAAGAAAGAAGGAAAAAAAAAAAAAAAAAAAAACAAACATAGTAAAGAAAGCAGAACAACATTTGTTTCTGAAGCAACCGATCAAACATTGCTGATGAGCCGGTCTTTTCTATTTCAGTAAACCAAGGAGGCCTATTGTCACGAGGATGTGAGGGGCCCGGGTAAGATTGGATGATTACCCCTAAAGGAGACAAAGCAGACAGACTATGGCACATGTGATCTTAGCCAAGAGAATAAACAGTGACCTCTCTGCCGAGTTGGGCCTTAGCATACCAAAGGGAAATAAAGGTGTAATAGGATGCTCAATTTTTACTCTGGAAACAGAGGTTGGTTGGGCACTGAACTGAGAACACTGAATTTTTTACCCTCCTTGATATTCACATAGGCTTAGAGGAGGCAAAAAAAAAAAAAAAAAAAAAAAGAATACTGAGCCTATAAGTCATCCCTAAAACTCGGATTTTATGTTCCCTTGCCTTTTCATAACTGAGCAACACACAACATTAAAGAATGGACACAGGCCGGACGCGTTGGCTCAGGCCTGTAAACTTAGCACTCTGGGAGGCCGAGGCGGGAGGATCGCTCAAAGTCAGGAGTTCGAGACCAGCCCGAGCGAGAGTGAGACCCCCCGCCCCCGTCTCTACTAAAAATATAGAAAGAAATTGTCCAGACAACTAAAAATATATAGAAAAAAATTAGCCGGGCATGGTGGCACATGCCTGTGGTCCCAGCTCCTGGGGAGCCTGAGGCAGGAGGATCGACTGAGCCCAGGAGTTTGAGGTTGCTGTGAGCTAGGCTGACGCCACGGCACTCACTCTAGCCCGGGCAACAGAGTGAGACTCAGTCTCGGGGGGGGGGGGAACCCAAAAACAAACAAACAAACAAACAAAATAAAAAACTGGAAGGGACACAGACTTCCACAGGTTTGTGTGTGGCCCCTTTTACTTATTAACGCTACAGGACCTTAATTATTTGTGCTCTGAATCTGATATTCAAATTATCCTTGTGGCCAACGCGTTTGAACAGTAGATGGTAGGGGAAGAAGAGTTCACCTCCTGAATAGATGACAAGTAACGGGAGTACTGGTGAAATTACAAGTGGCTTACGTTTACACACTGAAAATCCCAGTTAGCCGCTACCATGAGTTCAAAGAAGAGATCTAAATTTCTGACCCTATGACCCTAAAAGATATTTCCTCCCATGGTGTCACAGATAAAAATAAAACTGCATCCTAGCACTTTGGGAAGCCTAGGGGGAAAGGATCGCTTGAGGCCAGGAGTTTGAAGTTGCAGTGATCTATGATGATGCTACTGCACTTTAGTCTGGGAAACAGAGTGAGGGCCCGTCAAAAGAAAAAAAAGAAAGAGACAAAAAGAAAGAGAGAGAGAGAGAGAGAGAGAGAGAGAGAGACAGGAAGACACAAGGAAAGAAAGAAAGAGAGAAAGAAGAGAGGAGAAGAGAAGAGAAGCGTCAATCTATCCATTGCATTTTCTACCCTTTAGGTGACTGGGCTTCAGCAGGGTGATGTGATCTGACAAAGTTCATGTTGCTAAGAAATAAAGCACTGGGGTTCAAACTCTGAGTTTTCAAAATCCAGCATATCCCCCTACCCACCATACCGTGCCACCTCTGAGAGTGGATATCTCACAGAGGAGAGCTGTGGAGGCCATTCTTGGACAGACAGAGTCAAGTAGTGGAGACCATGGAGTCTCTGCTCTGCAGCCAGTCTAGAGACATATGGAGCCATTAACACTGCTTGTGAGGAAAATACCATGTCATAGGGAAACAGAAATATTTTCCGCCTTAGGCAGATACAATTTAGGAAAAGACCCGAAACCCCTCTTCCTCTAACAGTGCTTTCTGGTCAGATGCTGACCCCTTCGATTCACAGATTCAGATACATCATTCAATGCAAGCATTGTCAACAAGTCACTCTTTGCAGCTTTCTGAAATTTCTCGGATATAGCATACTTGTAAAGATGATCACTTATGTGAAGACACCACCCCTCCAGAAAAACAAAAACAAAACCAAAACAGAAGCCCACTTTTCTCTGCTGTGAAAACCAAGATCAGCTTTTATGAGATCCACTAAATTCACACAAGAAGTAAAATATAATCATACTGATATATGCAATTTTTCTCTTAGAACAGAATGCATGGTGCTCCTTATCGTCTCAGATACTGTCAACAGAAAGCACGCGGTGGATGAACAATCTCCGTGAGCTTTTCTACAGAGATGGGGGGTGTGTGTGTGTGTGTGTGTGTGTGTGTGATAAATAATGAGGGTTGAGGAGCAGATAAATGACTGGGGGAAAACAACAACAGCAACAACAACAAAAACCACTTCCTGGTTCCTCGATGCAAGCATTCATTTAAAGGGTATACTCGTATGTATACCTAGGTGGAAAGTGGAAGCAGCTTTAAAAAAAAAAAAAAGAAAAATTGCTGCGAGCCCTGGTTATGATACGGCAATAAGCGCTAGCTCTTGGAAGGTGTAAAACATATTCACGGTGGCTTACGCCAATTTGGGATGTACAAAGACGAGCTTGAGCACCACCACCAACCAAAAATATGAATGAATACCTGGCTAGCGATCAGGATCAGACATAATAGAAAAGAAAAAGCTCCCAAGGCTAAAATAATGTGAACACGATTGACTCGTCCATGGAAAAGAACCCCAAATCACTGCAAAATAATTTAAAGAGTTTTATTCTGAGCCCAACGGCCGTGATCATGGCCCAGAGAGCTACGCCCAAGAAGCCTTGAGCAAGCGGACCCATTGTGGTGGGGTGGGTTACAGTTTGGCTTCATACATTTTAGGGAGACAGGAATTACATGTAAAATCACAAATCAAAACATGGAAGGGGTACATTGGTCTGGGCTGAAAAGGCAGGACATCTGGCAGTTGGGGGGGGCGGGGGAGGGAGGGTGCGGTGTTTACAGGTTTACAGCTGGGTTTAAAGATTCTTTGATTTGCAATTGATGACATAAATGAACCTCTGCCTAAAGGCTTTGCATCATGTTTTCAGTTAAGGTAAGGAGGTCTGCTAATCACAGACAAGCCACTGGACAGTTTACCCAAAACTCAAGTGCCCTGTAGTTCAGTAAACGGTTGGCCTGCTAGATATGCGTTAAGCTTTGTCTTGCCTGGCCTTAGGCCCGTCGGACATTCAGTATCTCATTGTTATAAAATCTGACTCCATCAGGGAGGAGTGTCTGACTTCCCCTGTCCTTGCGGGGCAGCAGCTCAGGTTTAAGGGTTTTTCTAGGGTTCCCTGGGCCAACCACGGGACGGGTCAGCTGGCGGTGGCGGGCGGGGGGCGGCTTAAGATTTTATTTTAGTTCATAGACTCCAGAAATGGTGTTTCCCTGGGAAAGGCACACGAGTTCATGAAAAGCTTTCATTCAGTTGGTCTGGCTCCTCCCTGAGGTCGTCTCCCTGCCCCCCACTCCTCCCCTCCCCTGGGGCCGGAGCGGGGGGGGGGGGGGGAGGGTGAAGGCCCAAGAGGAGAGGCGCGTGGGGGAGGTGCCGCTCCCAGAACCAGAGACTCGTCTGGGCCCCACGTAACCCAGCCACCGCGACCGCTTCGCCCGAGGAGGTGCCCAGCAAGTCGTGCTTCTGCCCCTCGGGATTGCCTGCGGGCTGGGGGCGGGGTACGAGCTCCCGGCCCAAGAGGGAAACCCCTAGCCTGGCCGCACAGATGGCCGGGCCCCCGGCGGAGCCCTTCCGCCGGTTTCCACCCCTCCCCCACTCACTGCGCTGACTGCGCATGCGCGCTCGCACGTAGCCGCCTCGGGCTTCTCTCGGGCGGAGCCGCTTTCAGCCGCGACCCCGCCCCGCGAGCTGACTGTGCATGCGCGCTTGCACGTAGCCGCCTCGGGCTTCTCTCGGGCGGAGCCGCTTTCAGCCCCGACCCCGCCCCGCGAGCTGCCGCTTCCAGGCGGCACACCGCATGGGGGAGGGGACGGAGCTCTAAAGAAATCAGTCCCCTCCGTCTCCTGCCTCAGGAAAAGCCCCAAACCCTTGGAGAACTGCCACCCACCGCCACTACCGTGTGTGGGGGGGGGGCGGGGGGGCTGGGTCTTTACTTTGTGTCCTCCTTGTGGCCCAGTCCAAGGCGGCTGGGCTGCCAAACAGATCGTCTCGAGAGGGAGGCAGGAAGGGCCCAGGTCTGGACAGGGGTGGATTGGACCCCTCCACCCTGGGGTGTGGACTTGTGACCGAAAGCTCAGCTGCTTGTCCACGAGGCCGAATAACGAGGACAAGCGGTATGAGGAGTAAGAAAACAGAGAGTCTACTTTGCTGACAAAGGAGGAAATAAATAGGGTAGAGCTTCTCAGTCTCAAACCCCCAAATTTCGTGAACATAGGCCTAGGCAGAAATACAGAGGTTTTAAAGGAAGGAGGGTTGGTTCTCAGCTTCAGGCAATTACTGCAGTTAGCTGTTCTAAAGGTCCCGTCTCTGCTGAGAAGAAAGCCCTTGAACTCTGTGGGCCGCCCACCCTGGGGGCCACCTGGAGTTATAACCAAAGAGTTAACGTGCCTCAGGGATGCAGGCCGGGCTGCAAGTTCCCAAAAGCCTGGGGGAAGTTTTAAAAAGACAGAAAATCTTTCTGCCCTCTTCCCCTCCCACCCCCCCACAAAGCCATTTTCTCTGGTGCAGACTCGGCACCCTCCCCGTGCAGGCCTGTTTGTCCTCAATCATCTGTGAGGTTCACGAGGAGGAGATGCTCTCTCGCTCTCCCCACCCTCTTTCTTCCCTTAGGAAATCCTCAGCGCTGTTCCACACACTCAAGGTGGCGGGCCTGCTCCGGCCACCAGCCACCTCTTGTGCCACCTCCCCCCCCCCCCCGCCCCCAACGGAGTAGGTGTACAGACAGGAGCACACTTTACTGGAGGGCGCCTGGGGATGAAGAGTTGTGGTGGCCAAATGGGGGATGCGGGGCGGGGAGGAGAGTGGCTGGCATTTGGCAAAGAGTGACACGGAGTGGCCATCCAGGCTTGTCTGAAAAGTGGGACTACGAGCCTGAGAGCGCCGACGGAGTCGATGGACATGGTCACTGCTGTGGGATGTCTCTTTTACCACGATGTAACACCAAAGCAAACCCCTGACCCGCTGGGTCGGAGAAGGCCTTGTGGGCAATTTAGAAAAGCCATGGCGTGGCCATTTGGAATACTTCCTGCCTCTCCGGGAATCAAAAATTAGAAAGGACCATGGGTTCTGTATTAACGTACCAAAGGCAGGGAGAATTTTAGCCTTTTAAAGCCTGCCCTGGCCCTATCTCAGCAAGGCAGTGGCACCCCAAGTTCCGTGACATTTCTGCACTCGGCGGCTGACTTCTTCAGCCATCTGTTGCGATGCCCCTGCCAGGTGGCCACTCACTCGCCCCTTCAGTTCAACCCTTGTACCAGAAAGTGTTGCCTTCTTCCTAACCCCTATGGGGGGGCCGGGGGGTGACGTGTGTGTGGGGGGGGGGTAGTGGAAATGGGCAGACCCCACAGGTGCAGCCTCTTCCAGGTCATAATGGGCCTGAGGCAGCGTGGGATTCCCCCGGAAGGGAGGCAGGGTGGCACTACGGCACCGAAGCCTGACGCCGGCGGCCACGTGGATGGTGGGGGACACGTTAGACCGCTGAGATGCAGCCACTGAGAGCCACCCCGCAGCAAGAGGTCTCTCTTGGCAGAGCAGGCACTGAGTCCGCAAGTCAAGACAGCTGGGAGGCCTGGGAGACAGAGGCCCTGGATCTCAGGTCCCGGGGTGGGGGCGGGGGGCAGTGCCAGTGCCTGGAGAGAGAGAGAGCCCAGGCTCCAGAGGCCATGATGGGGCCTGGTGGGCAGGGCCGAGGAGGTCAAGGCCGGGTGTGGTGGGGTCCGGGATGAGGGGCTTGGGGTGACGGGCAGGGAGAACGACCCGTTCACTCAGACGTGCCCTCAGAGGAAGGCAGAGGTGCGTTTTGCCTTCCTCCGGCTAGTGGAACGCTCGGCATTTCTTTCCTTCAGAGCTGGGTTGAACCGGTATGGCATCTGTTATAGTACGGAGTGCGAGACAGGACAACCTAGAGACCGAATTGAGCCAAGTCATGAGTCCATATTAGCTGGCCAGCGACCACCCCCTGCCCTGTTAGGGTACAGGTACAGAGAATGGCCCCGAGCCGAAAAAAGCAGGAAGGTTTCAGACTATCCTAAGCTAGAGCTCCGTGACTTTAGGCACGGCGGTTGAAACAACACTATACCACCTACTCCGCAGCTGTGTGGTCCGGGACCAGCCTCGGGCCCCCGTTTCGTTTCGGTTACAGTCTTTAAGCGAGCAGGTTTACAGAAACAGATAGCTCCAATTAAGGAACATTCTTTCAGGCGTTAAGCAAGCACAATCAATTTTACGACAGGCAGCTGGAAAGTTTAAACACTTAGTTACAAGTTAATTGCTTTGTTTTATCTCCGCAAGGTACGTATTTCCAATTACAGACATAGGTCAAGCGGACATCGGTCACCTAGCGAGCAAGCATAAGTTTTCAAGTGGGCCTTTACAGCGTCCAGACAGGCCTCGGTCCAGTTATTGTGCATTCTTTTTGACCACTTGGAAAGCTACTAGCACCGTTCCGGGCCTCACCTCACTCACGCGGAACTACAGAGTGATGACCCGGGGTGGGTGGGTGGGTGTGTGTGTGTGTGCTCCCTCCTGTGGTGGGAAGGGTGATCTGCTCGCCCACCCGGCGTGGTGTCCCCCACCCCTGCCCCATCTTGGCGTTTACAGAAAACAAACACGAACACAAGAGAGGGAGCCGGAGGAGGAGGAGGAACATATGCTGCTATCCAGGTTATCCTGGGAGGCTTCCTAGCCATTTCTGAGGAAACAGTGTCTCCTGGCTGTCTCCCGTAGTTTTATTTATTGACTTATTTATCTATTTTTCCTTTTGGCTTGAACCCATTCTTTTCGTTTCGGCATCTCATCTGACATCCTCTTCTGAGAGGAACCTGGAAACGTTTCCCCGTGTTGCATCTTTTCAGGCTCTGTACGACTGACGAGCATCGTCCCTCTTCAGTCACTGGGCTCTTTGCTAGCCAGGCCTTAATTCTCCACGTTGTAAACCCCAGATCGGATCTCCGCCCGGAATCCTGTAGAGACCCACCGAATCGATGTTTGGACTGGGATGTCTCGTAGACCTTACCTATTAAAAACCGATCCAGGCCAGGCTTGGTGACTCACGCCTGTAATCCTAGGCCAAGGCGGGGAGGAGGACCGACCGCTTGAGGTCAGGAGTTCGAGACCTGCCTCGGCAAAAGCAAGACCCCCGTCTCTACCAAAAATAGAAAAAAATTAGCCGGGCATGGTGGCACACGCCTGTAGTCCCAGCGATTTGGGAGGCTGAGGAAGGAGGATCGCTGGAGCCCAGGAGTTTGAGGCTTCCAGTGAGTGAACTATGCCCTGCTCCCCCGCCACCCCTCCCCATCATCTCTAACGAAATGACAGTAAAATAAAATAAAATAAAATAAAGCTCAGAAAAAAAAAAAAAAAAGTACTATGTAGTGAGACCGATCCTAAGAACACGGGCTCGGGGAAGGAAGTCACTACCACGGTATAAAATTGTATAAACGTTACCCGTTTCTGTGTGCGTGCGTTTTCTGAGAAATGACCCCCTTTTGCTATGGGGCCGGGACTGGAGTCCCAGTTTGGGACCATAGGATTCCCCGCACTCGACTCCTGACTGATTCGACCTAGGGTTAGCTCTGTGTAAACACTCTTTAGACGTGGGTGTTTTATGGATTTCTGTCCTTCGGGAGAAACGACTGGCCCGGGTACAGGAGTGAGTGAATGTACCGACCGTCTTCTCCCATCTCTCTCTCTCTCTCTCTCTCCCTCCCACACACAGGCACACGCGCACGCGCACGCGCACGCGCGCACACACACACACACACACACACACACGCCGTTTCCGGGAGCGCCCACTTCATGCGCTTCGGTCCACCGTGACAGATAGTCCAACTGTCTGTCCAATCATCGTGAGTGGCTGCGCCTAGGCCCCGCTCTGAACCTCTCCGTACTGTTCGTGTGTCTTCAGCAGGTCCTGCCTCCACCCGTGGCATCTAGCACGGGCCGATGGGTCCCTGTCCTCTCTCCCTGCCGTGGACGCCCCCCTCCGGCCCCCCGCCCCCGGGGGCTCTCTGGTCGACTAGTGGTGGGGAGTGTGCCCGAGGGCTGAGAGACGTGGTCCGAGAGGGGCCGGGAGGAGGCCTGCGACCCAGTGTGTGTGTACCCACTCCCGCCCCCACGCTCCCTCCCCCACGAGGGAGCCCGTCCTTTCCAGGCTGACACTTGGATCGGTGGATGACGGGGGTCACCTGGCGGCGGGCGAGCGTTATGGGAAAATCCGGTAGGCGTGTTGCGACGTCCTGCCACAGAGATGGCTCTGGCGACAGCCTCGGGCCGCCCCACCCTGGCCTCCGGCCAGGCCCCGTGAATGTGTTCTCTTTGTCCCCGACTTCTTTCTTTGTTTCACCAGCCGGCGTGCTCTGAGAATGTGAAGTGTATCATAGTTCCACCCTGGGTTTCATGATCCTAAGATAGGAAGGGGTTTTATGATTCCACGACAGAAAGGTTTTCTCATCCTATCATCTCTCCCCCCCCCTTCTTTCTTTCTTTCTTTCTTTCTTTCTCTTCCTCCTTCTGCCTTTTCTTTACTTCTTTGTTGTTTCCTTCTTTCAGTCTTCCTGTCTTCCTTCCTGCCTGCCTGCCTTCCTTCCTTCCGTATTTCTTTCCATTTTTCTTTCCTCTCTTCCTTTCTCCTGTTATCCTGTGTTTCTATCTCTGTTTTTTCCATCTTTCTTCCCCCTTTCTACTTTCCTACCTTCTTTCTTTCTCATTCTCTCCTTTCTCTCTCCTTCCTTCTTCCTTTCTGTCTCTTTCTATACTTTCTCTCTCCTTCCTTCTCTCTATCTTTTTCTCTTTCCATCTTTCCGTGCTCTTTCTTTTTCTCTCTTAATTTCCTTTCTTTTTCTTTTCTTTCTTTCCCTCCTTCTGTCTGTCTGTCTGTCTGTCTTTCTTTCTTTCTTCTTTCTTTCTGCTTCCATCCTTCCTCCCTTTTTCTCATTCTCTTTCTTTCTGCCTGTCTTTTCTTTCCTTATTTCTTCTTTCCTTCTGTCTTTCTGTGTTTCCTATCTCCTTCCTCCCTTCCTTTTTCTTTCTTCCCCGTGCCCTCTTCCTGTCTTTTCTTATTTACTGTTTTTTTCTTTCTGACTTTCTCTCTCTGTTTCTCCGTCTCTTTTCTTTCTGTTCTTTTCCTTTCTCTCCCTTTCTCTGTTTCTGTTTCTGCCTGTCTGTCTCTCGGCTATGTTGTGGTCTGTGCAGAGACGGGTTTGGTGGACGATGTCGGTGGTCGGGCCGACCCATCCTTTCTTTGATCCCAGTGCTAGCCAGGCCGGGGCCTGCTTAGCTTCCAAGATCAGACGAGATTGGGCGCGTTCAGGGTGGCGTGGCCCTAGACTGACCCGTCATTTTTCGATGGCTTCCGTGGGGAGTAGGGGGACTGTGTTTGATGCCCCCGGGGGACCTTCTGGACTCTGAAATGATGGGCTCCAGAGGGTTGCCCCGTGTCTTGCAGCAGACCTCTGGTGGCTGGCGCCGGTTGTGGTCGGGCTCCACCTGGCGGCCGCTTTTCTACAAGTCTCTTGTCCTCTGAATCTTCGGTGCAGCAGGCAAAGCAGGGGACAGTCCCCGATGCGAGCGAGGCTGAGTTCCGGGAAGCAAGCAGCCTTCGCGGGGCCATCTGGTTCGTGCCGGGACGCCGGCTGGGACATCTGGGAGGCAGAGCTTGGGCCTGCAGGGCTGTGTGGCGGGAGGACGTTGTCGCCGCGCTTCCAGGCTCAGCCAGCCAGGCGGCTTGCGGGGCTGCCCGGGCAGGTCGACTAGCACGCTGTGGCCGCTTTGGAGACCCGACCCACCCCGCGGGGACAGGAAGGAGACGGCACACGCGGGCGGGAGAGGAGGGTGTCCGGCGACCGGCCGCCGTCCCGTGCATGCGTGTCCCTCTCCCTCGGCCTCGCCTTTCCTACCCATTTTCCCTGGTTCCCGCTCAGGAGGCAGGGACAGCCCTGTGAGTGGCACCCAGTCGTCCGTGGCTTCTTCCGAGTCCTACTCTGGGGGCGCGGACCGGGCCCTGGGTGGCGCGGGTGGCCGGCGAGGGCGACCCCTGTCGGCCCGCGGGCGCTCGTGGGCCGCGGCGGTCCCGTCCCGATGTTTTCTCCTCCACAAGTCCCCGTGCTGGGGCCGGGGACCGGGCCCTGGGTGGCCCTGGGTGGCGCGGGTGGCCGGCGAGGGCGACCCCTGTCGGCCCGCGGGCGCTCGTGGGCCGCGGCGGTCCCGTCCCGATGTTTTCTCCTCCACAAGTCCCCGTGCTGGGGCCGGGGACCGGGCCCTGGGTGGCCCTGGGTGGCCGGCGAGGGCGACCCCTGTCGGCCCGCGGCCGCTCGTGGGCCGTGGCGGTCCCGTCCCGATGTTTTCTCCTCCACAAGTCCCCGTGCTGGGCCCTGGGTGGCGCGCGTGGACGGTGAGGGCCTCCCTGGCCCTCTACGCCATGGGGGCCGACCAGATGTCCCTGAGTGCCCCTTGTCTGCTGGCGCTGGGGACGTGCTGGGGACAGGTGGCCGTGTCGAGTGTCGTGGGGGCAGGCGTGTTCAAGTGGCTCGGTCCCCGTCTTCCTGCGCGGTGTTTTTGATCACCTCATATCGTCATCTTCCGCCTGCAGGTTAGTACTGACACGCTGTCCTTCGGCGACTGTCGCTGGAGGGGTTGGGCCTCCGCACGCGGACAGGGTTCTGGGTTCGTGGGGATCCAGCGCCCTGCCCTGTTCCCTTTGAGCTGACCGCCTGGGCCCGCGCGCCGGCTCTAGGGCGTCGGAGTGTCCCGACGGTGGTGCCCGCCTCTCGCGTTGGTCTCTTGTCCCCTCGAGAGACGGCACCCGGGGGGGGGAGGTTTGCGGCAACCTTCCCCCTTACCCCGCTGGCTCTGTGCCGTTGCGTGTCAGGCGGTCCTCGTCTTTGGGTTGTGCTTGGGAGGCGGGGCTGGCGAGGCTGAAGCGGGCTCCTCGGATCGCTGTCCTCGCCGGCCTGACTGACCTCCCCCAACCCTCCCCGTCCTCGGGGCCTGATCGATGTGGTGACGTCGCGCTCTCCCGGGCCTTGAGCCGCGTGCCAGGCGAGGGACGGTCCATTCGTGGTGAATGGTGGCCGCTCTTCTCGTTCTGCCCGCGGGCACCTCACCTCTCCTTCCCCGCCTGTGGGCGGTGCGTGGGAGGCGCGGGTGCGAGACTATCCGGCCCGACCGCGGTCGCCCCGCCCTCGGCCTCGTGGCGTTGGCGGGGGGTCGTGAGTCCTCTTGACGCAGCGGGCAGCCCTCGCTCGCCCTGTGTGGCTGTTGCCTGGCCGGGGTCCCCCCTGCCCGTGACGGACGGGTGCGGGGCCGTGCCGCCCGCCCGGTCGCGCGCCCCGTTTGGCGCGCGGCTGCTGGGTCTGCGTGGCCCTTTTGTGGTGCCCCCGGAGCGCACCGGGTTGTTCTCCAAGGTGC
>NW_027183047.1:35000-55000 GCF_041146395.1 Eulemur rufifrons
TGACTTTCTTTTTGGTCCTTTCATTTTATCTATTCTCTCTTTGCCTTTTCCTGCGCGCCTTTCCGCTCCCCCCCCCCCCCCGGATTCATGGTTTCACGTCACGCGGGTGACGTGCCGACACACCAGGAGGCCCTTCTCACACGTGCGCGTGAACACGCAATCAACACGTTTATGAACTAGAAAGGGATCTGGTGTGACTTTGCTATTATTTCCCCTCCCCTCCTCCCCGCGCTGAGAATGAGTTTCCCCGGGCTCGTGTGCCCGCCTGGGAATCGGCTGCAGACGCCATGGCCCCGGGTCGACCACATGTTGCTCTGGGGTCCACCAGATGTCTCTGGCGAATTGGGGCCCTAGGTGCTTGTGACGGTGTGGTCACTAGGTGTCGCTCTGGGCTCAGTATTCTTCCTTCTCGCTGTGACTTTGGTCTCTTTTTTTCGAAATTTCTTTCTTTCTTCCTCTTTTGCCCTGTTTCCATTTTCCCTTCTTAATCTCTTTCTCTCTTTTTGTTGCTTTTTTTCCACGGCAGATGGGTGATGTGTGTGTGGAGGAAACGCGGCGTCAGGGAGAAGACACATCTCACACGTGCTCGGGAACACCCGATCGTCACGCTTCTGAGTACCGACCGATGGATCTGGTCCCGAATTTTTTAATAGTTTTCTCCTCTCTCTCTCTCTCTCTCTCTCTCTCTCTCCCCCCCTTCCTTCTCTTTCCTTTCTCTCCCTTCCTTTCTTTCTTTCTCTCGCTCTCTCGCTCTCGCTCTTCTTTTCTTTCTGACAGAGTCTCTCGTTCTGTTGCCCTGGCTAGAGTGCCATGGCGTCAGCCTAGCTCACAGCAATCTCAAACTCCTGGGCTCAAGCGATCAGACTGCCTCAGCCTCCCGAGTAGCTGGGATTACAGGCATGTGCCAGCATGCCCAGCTAATTGGATATACGTGTGTGTGTGTGTGTGTGTGTGTGTATATATATATATATATATATATATATATTTTTTTTTTTTTTTTTTTTAAACAGAGTCTCACTCTGTTGCCCAGACTAGAGTGCCGTGGCGTCAGCCTAGCTCACAGCAACCTCAAACTCCTGGGCTCAAGCGATCCTACTGCCCCAGCCTCCCGAGTACCTGGGACTACAGGCATGCGCCACCGTGCCCGGCTAATATTTTTCTGTATATATTTTTAGATACTGTTTCTGTATATATTTTTAGATATATAGTTTCTTTCTATTTTTAGTAGAGATGGGGGTCTCGCTCTTGCTCAGGCTGGTCTCGAACTCCCGACCTTGAGCGATCCACCCGCCTCTACCTCCCAGAGTGCTAGGATTACAGGCGTGAGCCACCCCGCCTGGCGTGTACGTTCTGTATTCACAGACAGACGGAAGGCAGGGAGAATGTTACCCTTTCAAAGCCCGCCCTGCTCGCCTCTCAGCCCACCGATGGCACTCTGAATCCCGTGGCATTCCTTCACTCAGCTGAATTCTTCAGCACCCGACCCCCCCCCCCTCGCCCCACCCCCGTGCCACGGGAGTTCGTTCTCATGGCAGAGCCATCGAGGCTGTTGCCACACGTGTTGTAGGTGCCTAGGCAGACTGTGCCCTGGCCCCGAGGAGGTACGGAACCGCCTATCGCCTCGGGAGGGAGGGACAAGATGTGTCCGTGTCCAAGGCGACGTCCTGTCGATCACGAGGAGGCCTGCAAAGGCTCGTATCTGCCAGGCATTGAGCCACATGACATGAAACACCGGTGTGTTCCTTCACTTAGGTGGTGTCGCGTGTTGATACTCACAGAGGATGATAAACCCACTCGCATGCCGGCTGAGCCCCCTGTGTCTCCTCCTCTATCCACTGAGGGAAAAAACCGCAACGAAAGGTAGAGAACCACAGGGTGGGAAGAGAGCCCGTCGCTCTCCCTATGTGACCGTCCGGAGTGCTCGTTCAGATGGGAGGAGGTGTGTTTGTGTGTGTATGTGTGTGTTTCATTGATTTTGGTGCCATCTTTTCTCTGCAGCTGCGTCAGAGGACAGCGATTTTTCCGATTTTCACTCCGCTGAGTGAATTGCCTTTTGAAGAGAATGTCCACAGGAAGCCTACGGTTCTCCCGCGTGGGTGGCCCTCCTCTAGAAATGAATCTCGTTTCTTGAACGGAGGGGACTTGTTGACGCCATCATGCTTTCGGGACGACTTCTCAGACGCTAGCTTTGGACCGCAACATAGGTGCCCCCCGACATTGCCTCAAGGGTTCCGTGGTGCCTCCTGTCAAGAGACCCCACCGACCGTCCCCAGCCTGCCCGCTCAAGGGAGCCGGGCCCCTTCTGATCTGTCCGCCCGCCGTGAAGCTCCCTCCCGAGGGTCGGAAAGCCCACCTGTTTCCCAGTTCGGTTGAATGATGGGGCACCCGGGCAGGGCACTGGCACCGAGTGACTCCATTCTGAGTCTGTCTGCTCTGTGGGGCGGGGGCGGGTGGGAGGGGGGGCAGTTCCGTCTCGACCGGTGGCCTCCTACCGACTGACTCTATGGGACGGACCATTCTCACTCAGGATCGTGTAACCTTCTTGGCCTAGGCACATCCCGGCACTGAAAGCCACTTTTCGGGGACACTCTCCCACGTACAGATAGATGGCCTGCACGAGTGCTCTTCCTTTCTCGAAACACTGGAAATCTGTCCTCAATTTTACCTGACCTACCTGACGGTGTGTGATAAAGGAGCATAGAACCCTCAGCCACCCTCCACCTTCCCGCTGCCACGAGAGACAGTGCCGAGCGTGAAATTCTATCCCTGACTCTCTGTGTCCACCGTTCTCTGGGTAGGGAAAGAACTTAACCAGATAGGCCCTATCGGTCGCTTATCTGTTCTGATAGTTTTGTGGCAGCCATTTCTTTCCCCCTTTCTTTTCTATTTCTGTCTCTCTCCCCCACCCCCGCCCCCAAATTCTTTCTACGAAGACGTTTAGGATGTCAGATTCTGGCCACATGCCCCCCCTAGGCATAGGGGGGCCAGCATAGACAAAGGTCTTCGGTACCAAGTGTTCATTCCACGGTGACAGATATTGCCACTCTTGTATTGACCAGGGCGAGATCGTGAGTGGGTCAACTCTGAAACTCCCTGTACTCTACTTCTCTCTTGGGTAGGTCCCTGCCCCAACCCTCCGGCTTCTAGCACACACCCAGGGGCACTCTCTCCTCTCTGGATAAAGTTCCAGATGATCCGATCCGCTCCGAGGCGGAAGGGGAGCTGGCCGGGCCACCCACTGTGCGCCCCACCCCCACCCCGCCCCACCCCCGTCAGTCATAGGGTCCGTTCTTTTCAGGATGACACCGGCAGCGGTTGCTGGGTGTCACCTTGCGGCCACTTTGATCAGACCTCGGGATCTGGAAAGTCAGGTGACGTTGGGAGTTTAAGAGCTGACTCCCGGGAGGTGTGGAGGGCGGGGAGGAGAGCACGGTCCGGACGGTCCCACCCTCTTCTTCCCGGGCCCGCAGCTCTGGGCCCGCCCGGGGCAGCCCTAGCCTCTAGCGGGTCTCCGCCCACCCGCCCTGTTGTCTGCGGGAGGCGCCCCTCCTCCCGCTCTCTGCCTCCTCCCGGGACCGTAGGCCTCTGCCCGTCGTCTTTTTTATTTTTATTTTTTCCCTTTTGTTTGTTTCTCTTTTATCTTGTTTTTTAGGCTTATCGAATATCATGTCGTATAAAAACTTAAATCACAGAATGAATTATATTATATAACAAGATGTGGCTTTTTATCCTACGCCGAGAACGATGAATTTTTCTCTTCGTGTCCATTTTCCTGTCCTGGAAGAAATACAAAGTTGCTCGTGATACTTCCCCATCATCTTCCAGTTTCCCCCACTGTCAACACGATGTATTCGATCGTATATCTTTGTGTGTGCACGTGGGCGCCTGTACCTATTTCTTTTCGGCATCAGTCTCAGGTCTTTTGGCACCTAGGGGGGAAAAAGGAGAAACCAATAAAGGACAGAAAGACGTTCTGTCGTTTTACGCTCCCCATCACCACCACCACCACCACCACCACCACTTTTGGGAGCTTGTAGTCTGGCCTATGTCCCCAAGGCAGGTTAAATCTTTTCTTAAAACTCCCAAGTGGTCCCCTGCCCCGCCCCCCCCCAGGTGGGCGGCCGGCAGAGTTCACAGGCTTTGTTTTTGGCAGAGCCTGGACGATTGAAATAATTAACCACAATCATCGCTAAAGCTGAGAACCCCTCCCCCCCTCATTAAAAGCTCTGTATTTCTGCCTAGCCCTGTGTTCGGGGAAATTCGGAGGCTTGAGATGGGAAGGTCTACCCTATTTTCTCCTTTACCGGCAAAATAGACTCTCTCTTTCCTTCCTCCTCAAACAGCTTGTCCTCGTTATTCGGCCTCGTGGGCAGGTGGCCGAGCTTTCGGTAACACCAAGTCTTCTAAGTTGTGTTGTGTTATCGGTCTTGTTTTCTTTCTTTTCTTTTCTTTTCTTTCTTTCTTTTTTTTTTTTTTTTTTTTTTTTTTTGAGACAGGATTTCTTTCACTCTGTCCTCTCCCAGGCCGCCTTGGCCTGATTGTAGCTCACAGCAAGCTCCAAATCCAGGGCTTAAGTGATCCTCTCTGCCTCAGCCTTCTGAGTAGCTGGGACTATAGGCAAATGCTGCCACACCCGCCATAATTTTTCTTTTTTCTTTTTTTTTTTTTTTTTTTTTTTGTTGGTAGAGATGAGGTCTCATCGTGTTACCCAGGCTGGTCTCCAGCTGCTGGGCTCAAGTCACGCTCCCGTCTCTGCCTCCCAAGTTGCGGGGATCACGGGCATGAGCCACCATGGCCAGCCAGGTTATTTAAAGGCGATCGCTTTGCTATCCTGATACAAAACCCCAAATGTGCGAGTTTAAGGCACCAGACGGAGGGAGTCCCCACACTACATTGTCACGAACATTGAGGGTGGCTCACGAAACAGCTGGGATGTGGCCACACAGTAGTGATCGAGGCGATATATTCTAGTGGGATAGCAGAAATATAGAATGTCCTGAAGACACTAAATGTCGGAATGCCACAGCAGTCAATGGCTGACAAACTTCCATTCCATTGTGTCATGGTAGGCGGCTTACTTTTCTCCTGCTCCCTCGGTATGATTAAGGCCTGACGTAGAAAATGTCTACGTCTCATCCAAATCCATCGAGACGATGGAAGGGGGAACTGGGAGAGGAATAAAGAAAAACAAGAGAGGGAGAAGCGAAACAAGAGAGAAGGGGGCCGAGGAGGAGAAGGAGGAAACTGCCTCCCCTGTCCCCATGCTACCCAATTAATAAATGAAGAATGGCCTCTTCCCTCCTCTTCCCAACCCCTAACTATGCCTGGAGGTGTATCGTAGGCCTACAGTCCTAAGAAATGTACAACTACTGATAGTAATGGGAAGAAATGCAGTCTAATAGGTTTCTGTGCAGTGGGACACCCAGGCCAGGGCACTTACGGTGAATGGAGCTTGCAGGGCGGGCGGGAGGTTGCTCTGGGTGAGTCTGTGAGTTGGCGGTGAGTGGTGAGTGAATGTGAAGGCCTAGGACATTACTTACTGTAGGTTTTCATAAACCCTGGACACTTAGGCCGCACGACATTTACCTTTAGAAATTTCTTTCTTCAATAATACATTAACCTTAGCTTACTGTAAGTGTTTTCACTTCATAAACTTTTCCATGGTGGTTTGGTTTTTTTTTTTTGTCTGTCTGTTTGTTTGTTTGTTTGTTTGTTTGTTTTTCTTTCTTTTAAACTTTTGGACTCTTTGGCAACACCACGACTTAAAACACAAATGCGTTGCACTGTTGTACACAGATATTTTCTTTCTCTGTGTCCTTATGTGTTCCGTAAGCTTTTTCCTACTTTTAAAGTTTTTATCGTTCTATGCACTTTTCAAAATAATAAAAACTAAAACAGAGAGGGGGGGTGGGAGAGGGAAGGAGAGAAATACACACACATGAATATGTTTCCCAAGTGAACTGAGGAAGGGGGCCGAGTCAAGGTTCTCAGGGAGCCACCAGTGATGAAACGGTCAGGCTCAGAATCAGCATTGCAGAGTGGCTGCAGAGCCGGGGGGCCTGGACTGGCTACCTGGACGACACTCCGTGTTTGGTAACTTGGCGAGTCATAAATCCTCTTGAGCCTCAGCCTCTTCATCTGCAAATGCAGAAATCATGGTGCCTACCCCACAGGGATATTGGGCAGAGTGAAAAAGCAAATGCAGGCAAAGCCCGCAGAAGCACGCGTGGTAAACAGTAAGCCTTTAATCGTGGTCACAGTCGTTGTTATAGGATCATCTTCCTATGTCCTTGTCTTTTAAAGATTAGCAGAACCTCCCAGAAGATGAGAATGGGCTCCCCCTGAGCAAGTCTCGGCTGTAAAGTCACAGGCATGTTGAGCATGTGGCACAGAAGGCAGAATAAAAACCTGATCCCGGAACATTATGTTCCTGCAGGACATGAAATCATTGAAGGTATGGGAAATCCTACCTCATATCCGTTTTACTAGAACACCTATGATTGCGTACGCACATGGACGCACGCGCACCCCAAACTTTTTGAGCTTCACAAAACAGCGTAACCAAGGAACACACTATGATGCTTCTTAGCGATCTATTTAGGCCCAGGTTACTCGTCACTCTGAGCCTGCCTCCTTATCTGTCCAATGAGAATAGTGTTTGTCACAATTATCGTCATCGTCATCCTACCTAACGCTTCTGGTAAAATTGAAGTGTGAGAACACCCGCTAGACAGAAAATCCATGTTATCTCTCAATTTTTCTTCCTCCTGATTTCTATCTGAATCTGTGAGCTCGCTTTGGTTCACTTCGGTTTTTCAAGAGGCTCCGGTTACCTTCTCTCCCACCTATATCGGATTGGGTCTGACGGAAGAAAGAAGGAAAAAAAAAAAAAAAAAAAAACAAACATAGTAAAGAAAGCAGAACAACATTTGTTTCTGAAGCAACCGATCAAACATTGCTGATGAGCCGGTCTTTTCTATTTCAGTAAACCAAGGAGGCCTATTGTCACGAGGATGTGAGGGGCCCGGGTAAGATTGGATGATTACCCCTAAAGGAGACAAAGCAGACAGACTATGGCACATGTGATCTTAGCCAAGAGAATAAACAGTGACCTCTCTGCCGAGTTGGGCCTTAGCATACCAAAGGGAAATAAAGGTGTAATAGGATGCTCAATTTTTACTCTGGAAACAGAGGTTGGTTGGGCACTGAACTGAGAACACTGAATTTTTTACCCTCCTTGATATTCACATAGGCTTAGAGGAGGCAAAAAAAAAAAAAAAAAAAAAAAGAATACTGAGCCTATAAGTCATCCCTAAAACTCGGATTTTATGTTCCCTTGCCTTTTCATAACTGAGCAACACACAACATTAAAGAATGGACACAGGCCGGACGCGTTGGCTCAGGCCTGTAAACTTAGCACTCTGGGAGGCCGAGGCGGGAGGATCGCTCAAAGTCAGGAGTTCGAGACCAGCCCGAGCGAGAGTGAGACCCCCCGCCCCCGTCTCTACTAAAAATATAGAAAGAAATTGTCCAGACAACTAAAAATATATAGAAAAAAATTAGCCGGGCATGGTGGCACATGCCTGTGGTCCCAGCTCCTGGGGAGCCTGAGGCAGGAGGATCGACTGAGCCCAGGAGTTTGAGGTTGCTGTGAGCTAGGCTGACGCCACGGCACTCACTCTAGCCCGGGCAACAGAGTGAGACTCAGTCTCGGGGGGGGGGGGGAACCCAAAAACAAACAAACAAACAAACAAAATAAAAAACTGGAAGGGACACAGACTTCCACAGGTTTGTGTGTGGCCCCTTTTACTTATTAACGCTACAGGACCTTAATTATTTGTGCTCTGAATCTGATATTCAAATTATCCTTGTGGCCAACGCGTTTGAACAGTAGATGGTAGGGGAAGAAGAGTTCACCTCCTGAATAGATGACAAGTAACGGGAGTACTGGTGAAATTACAAGTGGCTTACGTTTACACACTGAAAATCCCAGTTAGCCGCTACCATGAGTTCAAAGAAGAGATCTAAATTTCTGACCCTATGACCCTAAAAGATATTTCCTCCCATGGTGTCACAGATAAAAATAAAACTGCATCCTAGCACTTTGGGAAGCCTAGGGGGAAAGGATCGCTTGAGGCCAGGAGTTTGAAGTTGCAGTGATCTATGATGATGCTACTGCACTTTAGTCTGGGAAACAGAGTGAGGGCCCGTCAAAAGAAAAAAAAGAAAGAGACAAAAAGAAAGAGAGAGAGAGAGAGAGAGAGAGAGAGAGAGACAGGAAGACACAAGGAAAGAAAGAAAGAGAGAAAGAAGAGAGGAGAAGAGAAGAGAAGCGTCAATCTATCCATTGCATTTTCTACCCTTTAGGTGACTGGGCTTCAGCAGGGTGATGTGATCTGACAAAGTTCATGTTGCTAAGAAATAAAGCACTGGGGTTCAAACTCTGAGTTTTCAAAATCCAGCATATCCCCCTACCCACCATACCGTGCCACCTCTGAGAGTGGATATCTCACAGAGGAGAGCTGTGGAGGCCATTCTTGGACAGACAGAGTCAAGTAGTGGAGACCATGGAGTCTCTGCTCTGCAGCCAGTCTAGAGACATATGGAGCCATTAACACTGCTTGTGAGGAAAATACCATGTCATAGGGAAACAGAAATATTTTCCGCCTTAGGCAGATACAATTTAGGAAAAGACCCGAAACCCCTCTTCCTCTAACAGTGCTTTCTGGTCAGATGCTGACCCCTTCGATTCACAGATTCAGATACATCATTCAATGCAAGCATTGTCAACAAGTCACTCTTTGCAGCTTTCTGAAATTTCTCGGATATAGCATACTTGTAAAGATGATCACTTATGTGAAGACACCACCCCTCCAGAAAAACAAAAACAAAACCAAAACAGAAGCCCACTTTTCTCTGCTGTGAAAACCAAGATCAGCTTTTATGAGATCCACTAAATTCACACAAGAAGTAAAATATAATCATACTGATATATGCAATTTTTCTCTTAGAACAGAATGCATGGTGCTCCTTATCGTCTCAGATACTGTCAACAGAAAGCACGCGGTGGATGAACAATCTCCGTGAGCTTTTCTACAGAGATGGGGGGTGTGTGTGTGTGTGTGTGTGTGTGTGTGATAAATAATGAGGGTTGAGGAGCAGATAAATGACTGGGGGAAAACAACAACAGCAACAACAACAAAAACCACTTCCTGGTTCCTCGATGCAAGCATTCATTTAAAGGGTATACTCGTATGTATACCTAGGTGGAAAGTGGAAGCAGCTTTAAAAAAAAAAAAAAGAAAAATTGCTGCGAGCCCTGGTTATGATACGGCAATAAGCGCTAGCTCTTGGAAGGTGTAAAACATATTCACGGTGGCTTACGCCAATTTGGGATGTACAAAGACGAGCTTGAGCACCACCACCAACCAAAAATATGAATGAATACCTGGCTAGCGATCAGGATCAGACATAATAGAAAAGAAAAAGCTCCCAAGGCTAAAATAATGTGAACACGATTGACTCGTCCATGGAAAAGAACCCCAAATCACTGCAAAATAATTTAAAGAGTTTTATTCTGAGCCCAACGGCCGTGATCATGGCCCAGAGAGCTACGCCCAAGAAGCCTTGAGCAAGCGGACCCATTGTGGTGGGGTGGGTTACAGTTTGGCTTCATACATTTTAGGGAGACAGGAATTACATGTAAAATCACAAATCAAAACATGGAAGGGGTACATTGGTCTGGGCTGAAAAGGCAGGACATCTGGCAGTTGGGGGGGGCGGGGGAGGGAGGGTGCGGTGTTTACAGGTTTACAGCTGGGTTTAAAGATTCTTTGATTTGCAATTGATGACATAAATGAACCTCTGCCTAAAGGCTTTGCATCATGTTTTCAGTTAAGGTAAGGAGGTCTGCTAATCACAGACAAGCCACTGGACAGTTTACCCAAAACTCAAGTGCCCTGTAGTTCAGTAAACGGTTGGCCTGCTAGATATGCGTTAAGCTTTGTCTTGCCTGGCCTTAGGCCCGTCGGACATTCAGTATCTCATTGTTATAAAATCTGACTCCATCAGGGAGGAGTGTCTGACTTCCCCTGTCCTTGCGGGGCAGCAGCTCAGGTTTAAGGGTTTTTCTAGGGTTCCCTGGGCCAACCACGGGACGGGTCAGCTGGCGGTGGCGGGCGGGGGGCGGCTTAAGATTTTATTTTAGTTCATAGACTCCAGAAATGGTGTTTCCCTGGGAAAGGCACACGAGTTCATGAAAAGCTTTCATTCAGTTGGTCTGGCTCCTCCCTGAGGTCGTCTCCCTGCCCCCCACTCCTCCCCTCCCCTGGGGCCGGAGCGGGGGGGGGGGGGGGAGGGTGAAGGCCCAAGAGGAGAGGCGCGTGGGGGAGGTGCCGCTCCCAGAACCAGAGACTCGTCTGGGCCCCACGTAACCCAGCCACCGCGACCGCTTCGCCCGAGGAGGTGCCCAGCAAGTCGTGCTTCTGCCCCTCGGGATTGCCTGCGGGCTGGGGGCGGGGTACGAGCTCCCGGCCCAAGAGGGAAACCCCTAGCCTGGCCGCACAGATGGCCGGGCCCCCGGCGGAGCCCTTCCGCCGGTTTCCACCCCTCCCCCACTCACTGCGCTGACTGCGCATGCGCGCTCGCACGTAGCCGCCTCGGGCTTCTCTCGGGCGGAGCCGCTTTCAGCCGCGACCCCGCCCCGCGAGCTGACTGTGCATGCGCGCTTGCACGTAGCCGCCTCGGGCTTCTCTCGGGCGGAGCCGCTTTCAGCCCCGACCCCGCCCCGCGAGCTGCCGCTTCCAGGCGGCACACCGCATGGGGGAGGGGACGGAGCTCTAAAGAAATCAGTCCCCTCCGTCTCCTGCCTCAGGAAAAGCCCCAAACCCTTGGAGAACTGCCACCCACCGCCACTACCGTGTGTGGGGGGGGGGCGGGGGGGCTGGGTCTTTACTTTGTGTCCTCCTTGTGGCCCAGTCCAAGGCGGCTGGGCTGCCAAACAGATCGTCTCGAGAGGGAGGCAGGAAGGGCCCAGGTCTGGACAGGGGTGGATTGGACCCCTCCACCCTGGGGTGTGGACTTGTGACCGAAAGCTCAGCTGCTTGTCCACGAGGCCGAATAACGAGGACAAGCGGTATGAGGAGTAAGAAAACAGAGAGTCTACTTTGCTGACAAAGGAGGAAATAAATAGGGTAGAGCTTCTCAGTCTCAAACCCCCAAATTTCGTGAACATAGGCCTAGGCAGAAATACAGAGGTTTTAAAGGAAGGAGGGTTGGTTCTCAGCTTCAGGCAATTACTGCAGTTAGCTGTTCTAAAGGTCCCGTCTCTGCTGAGAAGAAAGCCCTTGAACTCTGTGGGCCGCCCACCCTGGGGGCCACCTGGAGTTATAACCAAAGAGTTAACGTGCCTCAGGGATGCAGGCCGGGCTGCAAGTTCCCAAAAGCCTGGGGGAAGTTTTAAAAAGACAGAAAATCTTTCTGCCCTCTTCCCCTCCCACCCCCCCACAAAGCCATTTTCTCTGGTGCAGACTCGGCACCCTCCCCGTGCAGGCCTGTTTGTCCTCAATCATCTGTGAGGTTCACGAGGAGGAGATGCTCTCTCGCTCTCCCCACCCTCTTTCTTCCCTTAGGAAATCCTCAGCGCTGTTCCACACACTCAAGGTGGCGGGCCTGCTCCGGCCACCAGCCACCTCTTGTGCCACCTCCCCCCCCCCCCCGCCCCCAACGGAGTAGGTGTACAGACAGGAGCACACTTTACTGGAGGGCGCCTGGGGATGAAGAGTTGTGGTGGCCAAATGGGGGATGCGGGGCGGGGAGGAGAGTGGCTGGCATTTGGCAAAGAGTGACACGGAGTGGCCATCCAGGCTTGTCTGAAAAGTGGGACTACGAGCCTGAGAGCGCCGACGGAGTCGATGGACATGGTCACTGCTGTGGGATGTCTCTTTTACCACGATGTAACACCAAAGCAAACCCCTGACCCGCTGGGTCGGAGAAGGCCTTGTGGGCAATTTAGAAAAGCCATGGCGTGGCCATTTGGAATACTTCCTGCCTCTCCGGGAATCAAAAATTAGAAAGGACCATGGGTTCTGTATTAACGTACCAAAGGCAGGGAGAATTTTAGCCTTTTAAAGCCTGCCCTGGCCCTATCTCAGCAAGGCAGTGGCACCCCAAGTTCCGTGACATTTCTGCACTCGGCGGCTGACTTCTTCAGCCATCTGTTGCGATGCCCCTGCCAGGTGGCCACTCACTCGCCCCTTCAGTTCAACCCTTGTACCAGAAAGTGTTGCCTTCTTCCTAACCCCTATGGGGGGGCCGGGGGGTGACGTGTGTGTGGGGGGGGGGTAGTGGAAATGGGCAGACCCCACAGGTGCAGCCTCTTCCAGGTCATAATGGGCCTGAGGCAGCGTGGGATTCCCCCGGAAGGGAGGCAGGGTGGCACTACGGCACCGAAGCCTGACGCCGGCGGCCACGTGGATGGTGGGGGACACGTTAGACCGCTGAGATGCAGCCACTGAGAGCCACCCCGCAGCAAGAGGTCTCTCTTGGCAGAGCAGGCACTGAGTCCGCAAGTCAAGACAGCTGGGAGGCCTGGGAGACAGAGGCCCTGGATCTCAGGTCCCGGGGTGGGGGCGGGGGGCAGTGCCAGTGCCTGGAGAGAGAGAGAGCCCAGGCTCCAGAGGCCATGATGGGGCCTGGTGGGCAGGGCCGAGGAGGTCAAGGCCGGGTGTGGTGGGGTCCGGGATGAGGGGCTTGGGGTGACGGGCAGGGAGAACGACCCGTTCACTCAGACGTGCCCTCAGAGGAAGGCAGAGGTGCGTTTTGCCTTCCTCCGGCTAGTGGAACGCTCGGCATTTCTTTCCTTCAGAGCTGGGTTGAACCGGTATGGCATCTGTTATAGTACGGAGTGCGAGACAGGACAACCTAGAGACCGAATTGAGCCAAGTCATGAGTCCATATTAGCTGGCCAGCGACCACCCCCTGCCCTGTTAGGGTACAGGTACAGAGAATGGCCCCGAGCCGAAAAAAGCAGGAAGGTTTCAGACTATCCTAAGCTAGAGCTCCGTGACTTTAGGCACGGCGGTTGAAACAACACTATACCACCTACTCCGCAGCTGTGTGGTCCGGGACCAGCCTCGGGCCCCCGTTTCGTTTCGGTTACAGTCTTTAAGCGAGCAGGTTTACAGAAACAGATAGCTCCAATTAAGGAACATTCTTTCAGGCGTTAAGCAAGCACAATCAATTTTACGACAGGCAGCTGGAAAGTTTAAACACTTAGTTACAAGTTAATTGCTTTGTTTTATCTCCGCAAGGTACGTATTTCCAATTACAGACATAGGTCAAGCGGACATCGGTCACCTAGCGAGCAAGCATAAGTTTTCAAGTGGGCCTTTACAGCGTCCAGACAGGCCTCGGTCCAGTTATTGTGCATTCTTTTTGACCACTTGGAAAGCTACTAGCACCGTTCCGGGCCTCACCTCACTCACGCGGAACTACAGAGTGATGACCCGGGGTGGGTGGGTGGGTGTGTGTGTGTGTGCTCCCTCCTGTGGTGGGAAGGGTGATCTGCTCGCCCACCCGGCGTGGTGTCCCCCACCCCTGCCCCATCTTGGCGTTTACAGAAAACAAACACGAACACAAGAGAGGGAGCCGGAGGAGGAGGAGGAACATATGCTGCTATCCAGGTTATCCTGGGAGGCTTCCTAGCCATTTCTGAGGAAACAGTGTCTCCTGGCTGTCTCCCGTAGTTTTATTTATTGACTTATTTATCTATTTTTCCTTTTGGCTTGAACCCATTCTTTTCGTTTCGGCATCTCATCTGACATCCTCTTCTGAGAGGAACCTGGAAACGTTTCCCCGTGTTGCATCTTTTCAGGCTCTGTACGACTGACGAGCATCGTCCCTCTTCAGTCACTGGGCTCTTTGCTAGCCAGGCCTTAATTCTCCACGTTGTAAACCCCAGATCGGATCTCCGCCCGGAATCCTGTAGAGACCCACCGAATCGATGTTTGGACTGGGATGTCTCGTAGACCTTACCTATTAAAAACCGATCCAGGCCAGGCTTGGTGACTCACGCCTGTAATCCTAGGCCAAGGCGGGGAGGAGGACCGACCGCTTGAGGTCAGGAGTTCGAGACCTGCCTCGGCAAAAGCAAGACCCCCGTCTCTACCAAAAATAGAAAAAAATTAGCCGGGCATGGTGGCACACACCTGTAGTCCCAGCGATTTGGGAGGCTGAGGAAGGAGGATCGCTGGAGCCCAGGAGTTTGAGGCTTCCAGTGAGTGAACTATGCCCTGCTCCCCCGCCACCCCTCCCCATCATCTCTAACGAAATGACAGTAAAATAAAATAAAATAAAATAAAGCTCAGAAAAAAAAAAAAAAAGTACTATGTAGTGAGACCGATCCTAAGAACACGGGCTCGGGGAAGGAAGTCACTACCACGGTATAAAATTGTATAAACGTTACCCGTTTCTGTGTGCGTGCGTTTTCTGAGAAATGACCCCCTTTTGCTATGGGGCCGGGACTGGAGTCCCAGTTTGGGACCATAGGATTCCCCGCACTCGACTCCTGACTGATTCGACCTAGGGTTAGCTCTGTGTAAACACTCTTTAGACGTGGGTGTTTTATGGATTTCTGTCCTTCGGGAGAAACGACTGGCCCGGGTACAGGAGTGAGTGAATGTACCGACCGTCTTCTCCCATCTCTCTCTCTCTCTCTCTCTCCCTCCCACACACAGGCACACGCGCACGCGCACGCGCACGCGCGCACACACACACACACACACACACACGCCGTTTCCGGGAGCGCCCACTTCATGCGCTTCGGTCCACCGTGACAGATAGTCCAACTGTCTGTCCAATCATCGTGAGTGGCTGCGCCTAGGCCCCGCTCTGAACCTCTCCGTACTGTTCGTGTGTCTTCAGCAGGTCCTGCCTCCACCCGTGGCATCTAGCACGGGCCGATGGGTCCCTGTCCTCTCTCCCTGCCGTGGACGCCCCCCTCCGGCCCCCCGCCCCCGGGGGCTCTCTGGTCGACTAGTGGTGGGGAGTGTGCCCGAGGGCTGAGAGACGTGGTCCGAGAGGGGCCGGGAGGAGGCCTGCGACCCAGTGTGTACCCACTCCCGCCCCCACGCTCCCTCCCCCACGAGGGAGCCCGTCCTTTCCAGGCTGACACTTGGATCGGTGGATGACGGGGGTCACCTGGCGGCGGGCGAGCGTTATGGGAAAATCCGGTAGGCGTGTTGCGACGTCCTGCCACAGAGATGGCTCTGGCGACAGCCTCGGGCCGCCCCACCCTGGCCTCCGGCCAGGCCCCGTGAATGTGTTCTCTTTGTCCCCGACTTCTTTCTTTGTTTCACCAGCCGGCGTGCTCTGAGAATGTGAAGTGTATCATAGTTCCACCCTGGGTTTCATGATCCTAAGATAGGAAGGGGTTTTATGATTCCACGACAGAAAGGTTTTCTCATCCTATCATCTCTCCCCCCCCCTTCTTTCTTTCTTTCTTTCTTTCTTTCTTTCTCTTCCTCCTTCTGCCTTTTCTTTACTTCTTTGTTGTTTCCTTCTTTCAGTCTTCCTGTCTTCCTTCCTGCCTGCCTGCCTTCCTTCCTTCCGTATTTCTTTCCATTTTTCTTTCCTCTCTTCCTTTCTCCTGTTATCCTGTGTTTCTATCTCTGTTTTTTCCATCTTTCTTCCCCCTTTCTACTTTCCTACCTTCTTTCTTTCTCATTCTCTCCTTTCTCTCTCCTTCCTTCTTCCTTTCTGTCTCTTTCTATACTTTCTCTCTCCTTCCTTCTCTCTATCTTTTTCTCTTTCCATCTTTCCGTGCTCTTTCTTTTTCTCTCTTAATTTCCTTTCTTTTTCTTTTCTTTCTTTCCCTCCTTCTGTCTGTCTGTCTGTCTGTCTTTCTTTCTTTCTTCTTTCTTTCTGCTTCCATCCTTCCTCCCTTTTTCTCATTCTCTTTCTTTCTGCCTGTCTTTTCTTTCCTTATTTCTTCTTTCCTTCTGTCTTTCTGTGTTTCCTATCTCCTTCCTCCCTTCCTTTTTCTTTCTTCCCCGTGCCCTCTTCCTGTCTTTTCTTATTTACTGTTTTTTTCTTTCTGACTTTCTCTCTCTGTTTCTCCGTCTCTTTTCTTTCTGTTCTTTTCCTTTCTCTCCCTTTCTCTGTTTCTGTTTCTGCCTGTCTGTCTCTCGGCTATGTTGTGGTCTGTGCAGAGACGGGTTTGGTGGACGATGTCGGTGGTCGGGCCGACCCATCCTTTCTTTGATCCCAGTGCTAGCCAGGCCGGGGCCTGCTTAGCTTCCAAGATCAGACGAGATTGGGCGCGTTCAGGGTGGCGTGGCCCTAGACTGACCCGTCATTTTTCGATGGCTTCCGTGGGGAGTAGGGGGACTGTGTTTGATGCCCCCGGGGGACCTTCTGGACTCTGAAATGATGGGCTCCAGAGGGTTGCCCCGTGTTTTGCAGCAGACCTCTGGTGGCTGGCGCCGGTTGTGGTCGGGCTCCACCTGGCGGCCGCTTTTCTACAAGTCTCTTGTCCTCTGAATCTTCGGTGCAGCAGGCAAAGCAGGGGACAGTCCCCGATGCGAGCGAGGCTGAGTTCCGGGAAGCAAGCAGCCTTCGCGGGGCCATCTGGTTCGTGCCGGGACGCCGGCTGGGACATCTGGGAGGCAGAGCTTGGGCCTGCAGGGCTGTGTGGCGGGAGGACGTTGTCGCCGCGCTTCCAGGCTCAGCCAGCCAGGCGGCTTGCGGGGCTGCCCGGGCAGGTCGACTAGCACGCTGTGGCCGCTTTGGAGACCCGACCCACCCCGCGGGGACAGGAAGGAGACGGCACACGCGGGCGGGAGAGGAGGGTGTCCGGCGACCGGCCGCCGTCCCGTGCATGCGTGTCCCTCTCCCTCGGCCTCGCCTTTCCTACCCATTTTCCCTGGTTCCCGCTCAGGAGGCAGGGACAGCCCTGTGAGTGGCACCCAGTCGTCCGTGGCTTCTTCCGAGTCCTACTCTGGGGGCGCGGACCGGGCCCTGGGTGGCGCGGGTGGCCGGCGAGGGCGACCCCTGTCGGCCCGCGGGCGCTCGTGGGCCGCGGCGGTCCCGTCCCGATGTTTTCTCCTCCACAAGTCCCCGTGCTGGGGCCGGGGACCGGGCCCTGGGTGGCCCTGGGTGGCGCGGGTGGCCGGCGAGGGCGACCCCTGTCGGCCCGCGGGCGCTCGTGGGCCGCGGCGGTCCCGTCCCGATGTTTTCTCCTCCACAAGTCCCCGTGCTGGGGCCGGGGACCGGGCCCTGGGTGGCCCTGGGTGGCCGGCGAGGGCGACCCCTGTCGGCCCGCGGCCGCTCGTGGGCCGTGGCGGTCCCGTCCCGATGTTTTCTCCTCCACAAGTCCCCGTGCTGGGCCCTGGGTGGCGCGCGTGGACGGTGAGGGCCTCCCTGGCCCTCTACGCCACGGGGGCCGACCAGATGTCCCTGAGTGCCCCTTGTCTGCTGGCGCTGGGGACGTGCTGGGGACAGGTGGCCGTGTCGAGTGTCGTGGGGGCAGGCGTGTTCAAGTGGCTCGGTCCCCGTCTTCCTGCGCGGTGTTTTTGATCACCTCATATCGTCATCTTCCGCCTGCAGGTTAGTACTGACACGCTGTCCTTCGGCGACTGTCGCTGGAGGGGTTGGGCCTCCGCACGCGGACAGGGTTCTGGGTTCGTGGGGATCCAGCGCCCTGCCCTGTTCCCTTTGAGCTGACCGCCTGGGCCCGCGCGCCGGCTCTAGGGCGTCGGAGTGTCCCGACGGTGGTGCCCGCCTCTCGCGTTGGTCTCTTGTCCCCTCGAGAGACGGCACCCGGGGGGGGGGAGGTTTGCGGCAACCTTCCCCCTTACCCCGCTGGCTCTGTGCCGTTGCGTGTCAGGCGGTCCTCGTCTTTGGGTTGTGCTTGGGAGGCGGGGCTGGCGAGGCTGAAGCGGGCTCCTCGGATCGCTGTCCTCGCCGGCCTGACTGACCTCCCCCAACCCTCCCCGTCCTCGGGGCCTGATCGATGTGGTGACGTCGTGCTCTCCCGGGCCTTGAGCCGCGTGCCAGGCGAGGGACGGTCCATTCGTGGTGAATGGTGGCCGCTCTTCTCGTTCTGCCCGCGGGCACCTCACCTCTCCTTCCCCGCCTGTGGGCGGTGCGTGGGAGGCGCGGGTGCGAGACTATCCGGCCCGACCGCGGTCGCCCCGCCCTCGGCCTCGTGGCGTTGGCGGGGGGTCGTGAGTCCTCTTGACGCAGCGGGCAGCCCTCGCTCGCCCTGTGTGGCTGTTGCCTGGCCGGGGTCCCCCCTGCCCGTGACGGACGGGTGCGGGGCCGTGCCGCCCGCCCGGTCGCGCGCCCCGTTTGGCGCGCGGCTGCTGGGTCTGCGTGGCCCTTTTGTGGTGCCCCCGGAGCGCACCGGGTTGTTCTCCAAGGTGCCCGAAACCGAGCGGTGGTTGTCGTCCTCGTTCCCGGCATCCCCCTCTGGTCGCCGCTGCAGCGTCTGCTGCGTTGGGTACACCCTCGAGCAGCGTGCTTGGGGTTGGGGGGGGTCGAGGCGGGCAAGCCTAGAGGCATCCTCCTGCGCTGCGTGGGCGGGCGGGGGGCGTTGTCTCGGCGTCCCCACGATGTGTGCGTGGCGGACTTCGAAAGGCGAGCGCACGGCTTGTGCTCTTCCCACCCTGCCCGAGGTGGGGTGGTTGCACGGTCGTGTGGGCGATCGTGGTGGGGCCGGGCCGGCGACGTGGTGCCGGCCGGCCCCGTGGGGGGCCTCTGCCACCGGCCTGGTCTGCCTCGGTGACCCCTCTCCCATACCGACGGGGGAGTGTCCCCCTCGAAGTGAGGTGGCTTTTGGACCAGGGGCCCCGACCGCGAACGCTCAGGAGTCGCCAACCGTGCGTGTTTTGCCCCATGCCGCAGACCCCCCCACACCTCCCCGGGGCGTGCCTGAACGCCTCCGCCCAGGGCCCTTACGGGGGCGACCGGGGGTCGGGGGCGATCCACCTTCGGCGAGAAAGCGTCTTCTCTAGCGATCATGGAGGCGTGTCCTCTTCTGGGGTTTGTCGGATCCCCCAGCCCGCCGCCTCTCTGCGCGTCGTCAGGCGCCGCCCCTGCGGCTGCCAGTTGTGCGTGGGCAGAGTTCCCTCCTCCCCTGCCGTGGGGGTGGAGCGGTCCGCCGGCCCCCGCGGTGGGGGCCGAGTGCCACTCTTCGCCTAACGTGGTCCGCGCCTCCCCCTCTGAACTCTGGGGGAGGGTCACGCCGGGCCGGGCCGGCGTTCCAGCTGTGAAGGGCGCCCGCGTGTGTGCGCTGCGTGCCCCGGCCGCGGGTCGCCCCGGTGTGCGCTGGGGTAAGGGGGTGGTGGTGCGGCCCGTCTCGCGCCCCCTCCCCAGCCCCTGTGAGCGTGTGGCCCTCCACCCGGTCCCGTGCCAGGCCGCGGATGGATGGGCGCTCCCGTGCTGGCGCCTGTGGATTGCGGCTTGGGGGACCGCCCGGCCAACGAGGGGGTCGTTCCACCGGTGCGCGGTGCTCCCCGGAGCGAGACAGGATTGGGAAACGGACGAGAATGGGATTAGGCGCGGTGGCGTGCGGGCCGAGGGCCGAAGGCCGGTGTCGCTCTGGGACGCCCCGGTGGTGAGGCCGTGGCCCCGTTGGGAGGGGTGCCGAAGGCTTTGGCCGGCTGGCGTCACGGGCGCGTTGCGGGACCGCTCTCGGGTTTGGGGCGGTGGGATCCCGTGGCGTTGTTTCCCCAGTGGCCCGGTCGCGGCGCAGGTCTCGCCTCCCACGGGCTCTCGTGCCTCGCCCTCGCGGGGTCTCATCCCTGTTCGAAAGGGTGTTCCTTCTCTCTTCCTCACGGCTGCCGACCGCCCCGCGACGAGCGTTCGCCCGACTGCGCTGCCCGAACCTGACCTCGCCGCGGGGAGGGGGCGTCGCCCTGGCCGCCAAGGCCCTGGATGGCGCCCCCCACCCCCCCCGGCGACGTGCCTCGGTTGAACGGTCGGCGGGCCTCCGCGTGGCG
>NW_027183047.1:67500-87500 GCF_041146395.1 Eulemur rufifrons
GCTCGCCCGCTCCTCCTTTCTTTACTCCCTATCGCCCCGCCCCGTTTTTTCTCCACACACACGCAATTATCACGCTCACGAACTATCCCGGGACCTGGCGTGACTTTCATCGCAATCTCCCCCCCCCCCCCGGACACACACACATAGAGACACACCCTCCCGGCAGGGAGCACCCTGAGTGGTCGAACAGATGTCGCTGCTGCATGCGGCCTCCGCATGGGTTCGCTGGTTGACCAGATGTCTGGTCCTTGGGTGGTTGACCAGATGTCTGGTCTGTGGTTGTCATCCTGACAGGGAGGCTTCGGGACGGATTTGGTCTCTCTGGCCTCGCTGCCCCTAGGGGTCACCCTGCGATCGGTATTCTTCTCGCGCGGGGCGAGGGGCGCTCCGGAGCATTCCTCTCCTCTCGGAGTTTCTGTCTGCAGTCTCTCGACTTGCTCTCACTCCCCTACCCTGCTGTGTGACTTTCTTTTTGGTCCTTTCATTTTATCTATTCTCTCTTTGCCTTTTCCTGCGCGCCTTTCCGCTCCCCCCCCCCCCCGGATTCATGGTTTCACGTCACGCGGGTGACGTGCCGACACACCAGGAGGCCCTTCTCACACGTGCTCGTGAACACGCAATCAACACGTTTATGAACTAGAAAGGGATCTGGTGTGACTTTGCTATTATTTCCCCTCCCCTCCTCCCCGCGCTGAGAATGAGTTTCCCCGGGCTCGTGTGCCCGCCTGGGAATCGGCTGCAGACGCCATGGCCCCGGGTCGACCACATGTTGCTCTGGGGTCCACCAGATGTCTCTGGCGAATTGGGGCCCTAGGTGCTTGTGACGGTGTGGTCACTAGGTGTCGCTCTGGGCTCAGTATTCTTCCTTCTCGCTGTGACTTTGGTCTCTTTTTTTCGAAATTTCTTTCTTTCTTCCTCTTTTGCCCTGTTTCCATTTTCCCTTCTTAATCTCTTTCTCTCTTTTTGTTGCTTTTTTTCCACGGCAGATGGGTGATGTGTGTGTGGAGGAAACGCGGCGTCAGGGAGAAGACACATCTCACACGTGCTCGGGAACACCCGATCGTCACGCTTCTGAGTACCGACCGATGGATCTGGTCCCGAATTTTTTAATAGTTTTCTCCTCTCTCTCTCTCTCTCTCTCTCTCTCTCTCTCCCCCCCTTCCTTCTCTTTCCTTTCTCTCCCTTCCTTTCTTTCTTTCTCTCGCTCTCTCGCTCTCGCTCTTCTTTTCTTTCTGACAGAGTCTCTCGTTCTGTTGCCCTGGCTAGAGTGCCATGGCGTCAGCCTAGCTCACAGCAATCTCAAACTCCTGGGCTCAAGCGATCAGACTGCCTCAGCCTCCCGAGTAGCTGGGATTACAGGCATGTGCCAGCATGCCCAGCTAATTGGATATACGTGTGTGTGTGTGTGTGTGTGTGTATACATATATATATATATATATATATATTTTTTTTTTTTTTTTTTTTTTTAAACAGAGTCTCACTCTGTTGCCCAGACTAGAGTGCCGTGGCGTCAGCCTAGCTCACAGCAACCTCAAACTCCTGGGCTCAAGCGATCCTACTGCCCCAGCCTCCCGAGTACCTGGGACTACAGGCATGCGCCACCGTGCCCGGCTAATATTTTTCTGTATATATTTTTAGATACTGTTTCTGTATATATTTTTAGATATATAGTTTCTTTCTATTTTTAGTAGAGATGGGGGTCTCGCTCTTGCTCAGGCTGGTCTCGAACTCCCGACCTTGAGCGATCCACCCGCCTCTACCTCCCAGAGTGCTAGGATTACAGGCGTGAGCCACCCCGCCTGGCGTGTACGTTCTGTATTCACAGACAGACGGAAGGCAGGGAGAATGTTACCCTTTCAAAGCCCGCCCTGCTCGCCTCTCAGCCCACCGATGGCACTCTGAATCCCGTGGCATTCCTTCACTCAGCTGAATTCTTCAGCACCCGACCCCCCCCCCCTCGCCCCACCCCCGTGCCACGGGAGTTCGTTCTCATGGCAGAGCCATCGAGGCTGTTGCCACACGTGTTGTAGGTGCCTAGGCAGACTGTGCCCTGGCCCCGAGGAGGTACGGAACCGCCTATCGCCTCGGGAGGGAGGGACAAGATGTGTCCGTGTCCAAGGCGACGTCCTGTCGATCACGAGGAGGCCTGCAAAGGCTCGTATCTGCCAGGCATTGAGCCACATGACATGAAACACCGGTGTGTTCCTTCACTTAGGTGGTGTCGCGTGTTGATACTCACAGAGGATGATAAACCCACTCGCATGCCGGCTGAGCCCCCTGTGTCTCCTCCTCTATCCACTGAGGGAAAAAACCGCAACGAAAGGTAGAGAACCACAGGGTGGGAAGAGAGCCCGTCGCTCTCCCTATGTGACCGTCCGGAGTGCTCGTTCAGATGGGAGGAGGTGTGTTTGTGTGTGTATGTGTGTGTTTCATTGATTTTGGTGCCATCTTTTCTCTGCAGCTGCGTCAGAGGACAGCGATTTTTCCGATTTTCACTCCGCTGAGTGAATTGCCTTTTGAAGAGAATGTCCACAGGAAGCCTACGGTTCTCCCGCGTGGGTGGCCCTCCTCTAGAAATGAATCTCGTTTCTTGAACGGAGGGGACTTGTTGACGCCATCATGCTTTCGGGACGACTTCTCAGACGCTAGCTTTGGACCGCAACATAGGTGCCCCCCGACATTGCCTCAAGGGTTCCGTGGTGCCTCCTGTCAAGAGACCCCACCGACCGTCCCCAGCCTGCCCGCTCAAGGGAGCCGGGCCCCTTCTGATCTGTCCGCCCGCCGTGAAGCTCCCTCCCGAGGGTCGGAAAGCCCACCTGTTTCCCAGTTCGGTTGAATGATGGGGCACCCGGGCAGGGCACTGGCACCGAGTGACTCCATTCTGAGTCTGTCTGCTCTGTGGGGCGGGGGCGGGTGGGAGGGGGGGCAGTTCCGTCTCGACCGGTGGCCTCCTACCGACTGACTCTATGGGACGGACCATTCTCACTCAGGATCGTGTAACCTTCTTGGCCTAGGCACATCCCGGCACTGAAAGCCACTTTTCGGGGACACTCTCCCACGTACAGATAGATGGCCTGCACGAGTGCTCTTCCTTTCTCGAAACACTGGAAATCTGTCCTCAATTTTACCTGACCTACCTGACGGTGTGTGATAAAGGAGCATAGAACCCTCAGCCACCCTCCACCTTCCCGCTGCCACGAGAGACAGTGCCGAGCGTGAAATTCTATCCCTGACTCTCTGTGTCCACCGTTCTCTGGGTAGGGAAAGAACTTAACCAGATAGGCCCTATCGGTCGCTTATCTGTTCTGATAGTTTTGTGGCAGCCATTTCTTTCCCCCTTTCTTTTCTATTTCTGTCTCTCTCCCCCACCCCCGCCCCCAAATTCTTTCTACGAAGACGTTTAGGATGTCAGATTCTGGCCACATGCCCCCCCTAGGCATAGGGGGGCCAGCATAGACAAAGGTCTTCGGTACCAAGTGTTCATTCCACGGTGACAGATATTGCCACTCTTGTATTGACCAGGGCGAGATCGTGAGTGGGTCAACTCTGAAACTCCCTGTACTCTACTTCTCTCTTGGGTAGGTCCCTGCCCCAACCCTCCGGCTTCTAGCACACACCCAGGGGCACTCTCTCCTCTCTGGATAAAGTTCCAGATGATCCGATCCGCTCCGAGGCGGAAGGGGAGCTGGCCGGGCCACCCACTGTGCGCCCCACCCCCACCCCGCCCCACCCCCGTCAGTCATAGGGTCCGTTCTTTTCAGGATGACACCGGCAGCGGTTGCTGGGTGTCACCTTGCGGCCACTTTGATCAGACCTCGGGATCTGGAAAGTCAGGTGACGTTGGGAGTTTAAGAGCTGACTCCCGGGAGGTGTGGAGGGCGGGGAGGAGAGCACGGTCCGGACGGTCCCACCCTCTTCTTCCCGGGCCCGCAGCTCTGGGCCCGCCCGGGGCAGCCCTAGCCTCTAGCGGGTCTCCGCCCACCCGCCCTGTTGTCTGCGGGAGGCGCCCCTCCTCCCGCTCTCTGCCTCCTCCCGGGACCGTAGGCCTCTGCCCGTCGTCTTTTTTATTTTTATTTTTTCCCTTTTGTTTGTTTCTCTTTTATCTTGTTTTTTAGGCTTATCGAATATCATGTCGTATAAAAACTTAAATCACAGAATGAATTATATTATATAACAAGATGTGGCTTTTTATCCTACGCCGAGAACGATGAATTTTTCTCTTCGTGTCCATTTTCCTGTCCTGGAAGAAATACAAAGTTGCTCGTGATACTTCCCCATCATCTTCCAGTTTCCCCCACTGTCAACACGATGTATTCGATCGTATATCTTTGTGTGTGCACGTGGGCGCCTGTACCTATTTCTTTTCGGCATCAGTCTCAGGTCTTTTGGCACCTAGGGGGGAAAAAGGAGAAACCAATAAAGGACAGAAAGACGTTCTGTCGTTTTACGCTCCCCATCACCACCACCACCACCACCACCACCACTTTTGGGAGCTTGTAGTCTGGCCTATGTCCCCAAGGCAGGTTAAATCTTTTCTTAAAACTCCCAAGTGGTCCCCTGCCCCGCCCCCCCCCAGGTGGGCGGCCGGCAGAGTTCACAGGCTTTGTTTTTGGCAGAGCCTGGACGATTGAAATAATTAACCACAATCATCGCTAAAGCTGAGAACCCCTCCCCCCCTCATTAAAAGCTCTGTATTTCTGCCTAGCCCTGTGTTCGGGGAAATTCGGAGGCTTGAGATGGGAAGGTCTACCCTATTTTCTCCTTTACCGGCAAAATAGACTCTCTCTTTCCTTCCTCCTCAAACAGCTTGTCCTCGTTATTCGGCCTCGTGGGCAGGTGGCCGAGCTTTCGGTAACACCAAGTCTTCTAAGTTGTGTTGTGTTATCGGTCTTGTTTTCTTTCTTTTCTTTTCTTTTCTTTCTTTCTTTTTTTTTTTTTTTTTTTTTTTTTTTGAGACAGGATTTCTTTCACTCTGTCCTCTCCCAGGCCGCCTTGGCCTGATTGTAGCTCACAGCAAGCTCCAAATCCAGGGCTTAAGTGATCCTCTCTGCCTCAGCCTTCTGAGTAGCTGGGACTATAGGCAAATGCTGCCACACCCGCCATAATTTTTCTTTTTTCTTTTTTTTTTTTTTTTTTTTTTTGTTGGTAGAGATGAGGTCTCATCGTGTTACCCAGGCTGGTCTCCAGCTGCTGGGCTCAAGTCACGCTCCCGTCTCTGCCTCCCAAGTTGCGGGGATCACGGGCATGAGCCACCATGGCCAGCCAGGTTATTTAAAGGCGATCGCTTTGCTATCCTGATACAAAACCCCAAATGTGCGAGTTTAAGGCACCAGACGGAGGGAGTCCCCACACTACATTGTCACGAACATTGAGGGTGGCTCACGAAACAGCTGGGATGTGGCCACACAGTAGTGATCGAGGCGATATATTCTAGTGGGATAGCAGAAATATAGAATGTCCTGAAGACACTAAATGTCGGAATGCCACAGCAGTCAATGGCTGACAAACTTCCATTCCATTGTGTCATGGTAGGCGGCTTACTTTTCTCCTGCTCCCTCGGTATGATTAAGGCCTGACGTAGAAAATGTCTACGTCTCATCCAAATCCATCGAGACGATGGAAGGGGGAACTGGGAGAGGAATAAAGAAAAACAAGAGAGGGAGAAGCGAAACAAGAGAGAAGGGGGCCGAGGAGGAGAAGGAGGAAACTGCCTCCCCTGTCCCCATGCTACCCAATTAATAAATGAAGAATGGCCTCTTCCCTCCTCTTCCCAACCCCTAACTATGCCTGGAGGTGTATCGTAGGCCTACAGTCCTAAGAAATGTACAACTACTGATAGTAATGGGAAGAAATGCAGTCTAATAGGTTTCTGTGCAGTGGGACACCCAGGCCAGGGCACTTACGGTGAATGGAGCTTGCAGGGCGGGCGGGAGGTTGCTCTGGGTGAGTCTGTGAGTTGGCGGTGAGTGGTGAGTGAATGTGAAGGCCTAGGACATTACTTACTGTAGGTTTTCATAAACCCTGGACACTTAGGCCGCACGACATTTACCTTTAGAAATTTCTTTCTTCAATAATACATTAACCTTAGCTTACTGTAAGTGTTTTCACTTCATAAACTTTTCCATGGTGGTTTGGTTTTTTTTTTTTGTCTGTCTGTTTGTTTGTTTGTTTGTTTGTTTGTTTTTCTTTCTTTTAAACTTTTGGACTCTTTGGCAACACCACGACTTAAAACACAAATGCGTTGCACTGTTGTACACAGATATTTTCTTTCTCTGTGTCCTTATGTGTTCCGTAAGCTTTTTCCTACTTTTAAAGTTTTTATCGTTCTATGCACTTTTCAAAATAATAAAAACTAAAACAGAGAGGGGGGGTGGGAGAGGGAAGGAGAGAAATACACACACATGAATATGTTTCCCAAGTGAACTGAGGAAGGGGGCCGAGTCAAGGTTCTCAGGGAGCCACCAGTGATGAAACGGTCAGGCTCAGAATCAGCATTGCAGAGTGGCTGCAGAGCCGGGGGGCCTGGACTGGCTACCTGGACGACACTCCGTGTTTGGTAACTTGGCGAGTCATAAATCCTCTTGAGCCTCAGCCTCTTCATCTGCAAATGCAGAAATCATGGTGCCTACCCCACAGGGATATTGGGCAGAGTGAAAAAGCAAATGCAGGCAAAGCCCGCAGAAGCACGCGTGGTAAACAGTAAGCCTTTAATCGTGGTCACAGTCGTTGTTATAGGATCATCTTCCTATGTCCTTGTCTTTTAAAGATTAGCAGAACCTCCCAGAAGATGAGAATGGGCTCCCCCTGAGCAAGTCTCGGCTGTAAAGTCACAGGCATGTTGAGCATGTGGCACAGAAGGCAGAATAAAAACCTGATCCCGGAACATTATGTTCCTGCAGGACATGAAATCATTGAAGGTATGGGAAATCCTACCTCATATCCGTTTTACTAGAACACCTATGATTGCGTACGCACATGGACGCACGCGCACCCCAAACTTTTTGAGCTTCACAAAACAGCGTAACCAAGGAACACACTATGATGCTTCTTAGCGATCTATTTAGGCCCAGGTTACTCGTCACTCTGAGCCTGCCTCCTTATCTGTCCAATGAGAATAGTGTTTGTCACAATTATCGTCATCGTCATCCTACCTAACGCTTCTGGTAAAATTGAAGTGTGAGAACACCCGCTAGACAGAAAATCCATGTTATCTCTCAATTTTTCTTCCTCCTGATTTCTATCTGAATCTGTGAGCTCGCTTTGGTTCACTTCGGTTTTTCAAGAGGCTCCGGTTACCTTCTCTCCCACCTATATCGGATTGGGTCTGACGGAAGAAAGAAGGAAAAAAAAAAAAAAAAAAAAACAAACATAGTAAAGAAAGCAGAACAACATTTGTTTCTGAAGCAACCGATCAAACATTGCTGATGAGCCGGTCTTTTCTATTTCAGTAAACCAAGGAGGCCTATTGTCACGAGGATGTGAGGGGCCCGGGTAAGATTGGATGATTACCCCTAAAGGAGACAAAGCAGACAGACTATGGCACATGTGATCTTAGCCAAGAGAATAAACAGTGACCTCTCTGCTGAGTTGGGCCTTAGCATACCAAAGGGAAATAAAGGTGTAATAGGATGCTCAATTTTTACTCTGGAAACAGAGGTTGGTTGGGCACTGAACTGAGAACACTGAATTTTTTACCCTCCTTGATATTCACATAGGCTTAGAGGAGGCAAAAAAAAAAAAAAAAAAAAAAAGAATACTGAGCCTATAAGTCATCCCTAAAACTCGGATTTTATGTTCCCTTGCCTTTTCATAACTGAGCAACACACAACATTAAAGAATGGACACAGGCCGGACGCGTTGGCTCAGGCCTGTAAACTTAGCACTCTGGGAGGCCGAGGCGGGAGGATCGCTCAAAGTCAGGAGTTCGAGACCAGCCCGAGCGAGAGTGAGACCCCCCGCCCCCGTCTCTACTAAAAATATAGAAAGAAATTGTCCAGACAACTAAAAATATATAGAAAAAAATTAGCCGGGCATGGTGGCACATGCCTGTGGTCCCAGCTCCTGGGGAGCCTGAGGCAGGAGGATCGACTGAGCCCAGGAGTTTGAGGTTGCTGTGAGCTAGGCTGACGCCACGGCACTCACTCTAGCCCGGGCAACAGAGTGAGACTCAGTCTCGGGGGGGGGGGGAACCCAAAAACAAACAAACAAACAAACAAAATAAAAAACTGGAAGGGACACAGACTTCCACAGGTTTGTGTGTGGCCCCTTTTACTTATTAACGCTACAGGACCTTAATTATTTGTGCTCTGAATCTGATATTCAAATTATCCTTGTGGCCAACGCGTTTGAACAGTAGATGGTAGGGGAAGAAGAGTTCACCTCCTGAATAGATGACAAGTAACGGGAGTACTGGTGAAATTACAAGTGGCTTACGTTTACACACTGAAAATCCCAGTTAGCCGCTACCATGAGTTCAAAGAAGAGATCTAAATTTCTGACCCTATGACCCTAAAAGATATTTCCTCCCATGGTGTCACAGATAAAAATAAAACTGCATCCTAGCACTTTGGGAAGCCTAGGGGGAAAGGATCGCTTGAGGCCAGGAGTTTGAAGTTGCAGTGATCTATGATGATGCTACTGCACTTTAGTCTGGGAAACAGAGTGAGGGCCCGTCAAAAGAAAAAAAAGAAAGAGACAAAAAGAAAGAGAGAGAGAGAGAGAGAGAGAGAGAGAGAGACAGGAAGACACAAGGAAAGAAAGAAAGAGAGAAAGAAGAGAGGAGAAGAGAAGAGAAGCGTCAATCTATCCATTGCATTTTCTACCCTTTAGGTGACTGGGCTTCAGCAGGGTGATGTGATCTGACAAAGTTCATGTTGCTAAGAAATAAAGCACTGGGGTTCAAACTCTGAGTTTTCAAAATCCAGCATATCCCCCTACTCACCATACCGTGCCACCTCTGAGAGTGGATATCTCACAGAGGAGAGCTGTGGAGGCCATTCTTGGACAGACAGAGTCAAGTAGTGGAGACCATGGAGTCTCTGCTCTGCAGCCAGTCTAGAGACATATGGAGCCATTAACACTGCTTGTGAGGAAAATACCATGTCATAGGGAAACAGAAATATTTTCCGCCTTAGGCAGATACAATTTAGGAAAAGACCCGAAACCCCTCTTCCTCTAACAGTGCTTTCTGGTCAGATGCTGACCCCTTCGATTCACAGATTCAGATACATCATTCAATGCAAGCATTGTCAACAAGTCACTCTTTGCAGCTTTCTGAAATTTCTCGGATATAGCATACTTGTAAAGATGATCACTTATGTGAAGACACCACCCCTCCAGAAAAACAAAAACAAAACCAAAACAGAAGCCCACTTTTCTCTGCTGTGAAAACCAAGATCAGCTTTTATGAGATCCACTAAATTCACACAAGAAGTAAAATATAATCATACTGATATATGCAATTTTTCTCTTAGAACAGAATGCATGGTGCTCCTTATCGTCTCAGATACTGTCAACAGAAAGCACGCGGTGGATGAACAATCTCCGTGAGCTTTTCTACAGAGATGGGGGGTGTGTGTGTGTGTGTGTGTGTGTGTGTGATAAATAATGAGGGTTGAGGAGCAGATAAATGACTGGGGGAAAACAACAACAGCAACAACAACAAAAACCACTTCCTGGTTCCTCGATGCAAGCATTCATTTAAAGGGTATACTCGTATGTATACCTAGGTGGAAAGTGGAAGCAGCTTTAAAAAAAAAAAAAAGAAAAATTGCTGCGAGCCCTGGTTATGATACGGCAATAAGCGCTAGCTCTTGGAAGGTGTAAAACATATTCACGGTGGCTTACGCCAATTTGGGATGTACAAAGACGAGCTTGAGCACCACCACCAACCAAAAATATGAATGAATACCTGGCTAGCGATCAGGATCAGACATAATAGAAAAGAAAAAGCTCCCAAGGCTAAAATAATGTGAACACGATTGACTCGTCCATGGAAAAGAACCCCAAATCACTGCAAAATAATTTAAAGAGTTTTATTCTGAGCCCAACGGCCGTGATCATGGCCCAGAGAGCTACGCCCAAGAAGCCTTGAGCAAGCGGACCCATTGTGGTGGGGTGGGTTACAGTTTGGCTTCATACATTTTAGGGAGACAGGAATTACATGTAAAATCACAAATCAAAACATGGAAGGGGTACATTGGTCTGGGCTGAAAAGGCAGGACATCTGGCAGTTGGGGGGGGCGGGGGAGGGAGGGTGCGGTGTTTACAGGTTTACAGCTGGGTTTAAAGATTCTTTGATTTGCAATTGATGACATAAATGAACCTCTGCCTAAAGGCTTTGCATCATGTTTTCAGTTAAGGTAAGGAGGTCTGCTAATCACAGACAAGCCACTGGACAGTTTACCCAAAACTCAAGTGCCCTGTAGTTCAGTAAACGGTTGGCCTGCTAGATATGCGTTAAGCTTTGTCTTGCCTGGCCTTAGGCCCGTCGGACATTCAGTATCTCATTGTTATAAAATCTGACTCCATCAGGGAGGAGTGTCTGACTTCCCCTGTCCTTGCGGGGCAGCAGCTCAGGTTTAAGGGTTTTTCTAGGGTTCCCTGGGCCAACCACGGGACGGGTCAGCTGGCGGTGGCGGGCGGGGGGCGGCTTAAGATTTTATTTTAGTTCATAGACTCCAGAAATGGTGTTTCCCTGGGAAAGGCACACGAGTTCATGAAAAGCTTTCATTCAGTTGGTCTGGCTCCTCCCTGAGGTCGTCTCCCTGCCCCCCACTCCTCCCCTCCCCTGGGGCCGGAGCGGGGGGGGGGGGGGGAGGGTGAAGGCCCAAGAGGAGAGGCGCGTGGGGGAGGTGCCGCTCCCAGAACCAGAGACTCGTCTGGGCCCCACGTAACCCAGCCACCGCGACCGCTTCGCCCGAGGAGGTGCCCAGCAAGTCGTGCTTCTGCCCCTCGGGATTGCCTGCGGGCTGGGGGCGGGGTACGAGCTCCCGGCCCAAGAGGGAAACCCCTAGCCTGGCCGCACAGATGGCCGGGCCCCCGGCGGAGCCCTTCCGCCGGTTTCCACCCCTCCCCCACTCACTGCGCTGACTGCGCATGCGCGCTCGCACGTAGCCGCCTCGGGCTTCTCTCGGGCGGAGCCGCTTTCAGCCGCGACCCCGCCCCGCGAGCTGACTGTGCATGCGCGCTTGCACGTAGCCGCCTCGGGCTTCTCTCGGGCGGAGCCGCTTTCAGCCCCGACCCCGCCCCGCGAGCTGCCGCTTCCAGGCGGCACACCGCATGGGGGAGGGGACGGAGCTCTAAAGAAATCAGTCCCCTCCGTCTCCTGCCTCAGGAAAAGCCCCAAACCCTTGGAGAACTGCCACCCACCGCCACTACCGTGTGTGGGGGGGGGGCGGGGGGGCTGGGTCTTTACTTTGTGTCCTCCTTGTGGCCCAGTCCAAGGCGGCTGGGCTGCCAAACAGATCGTCTCGAGAGGGAGGCAGGAAGGGCCCAGGTCTGGACAGGGGTGGATTGGACCCCTCCACCCTGGGGTGTGGACTTGTGACCGAAAGCTCAGCTGCTTGTCCACGAGGCCGAATAACGAGGACAAGCGGTATGAGGAGTAAGAAAACAGAGAGTCTACTTTGCTGACAAAGGAGGAAATAAATAGGGTAGAGCTTCTCAGTCTCAAACCCCCAAATTTCGTGAACATAGGCCTAGGCAGAAATACAGAGGTTTTAAAGGAAGGAGGGTTGGTTCTCAGCTTCAGGCAATTACTGCAGTTAGCTGTTCTAAAGGTCCCGTCTCTGCTGAGAAGAAAGCCCTTGAACTCTGTGGGCCGCCCACCCTGGGGGCCACCTGGAGTTATAACCAAAGAGTTAACGTGCCTCAGGGATGCAGGCCGGGCTGCAAGTTCCCAAAAGCCTGGGGGAAGTTTTAAAAAGACAGAAAATCTTTCTGCCCTCTTCCCCTCCCACCCCCCCACAAAGCCATTTTCTCTGGTGCAGACTCGGCACCCTCCCCGTGCAGGCCTGTTTGTCCTCAATCATCTGTGAGGTTCACGAGGAGGAGATGCTCTCTCGCTCTCCCCACCCTCTTTCTTCCCTTAGGAAATCCTCAGCGCTGTTCCACACACTCAAGGTGGCGGGCCTGCTCCGGCCACCAGCCACCTCTTGTGCCACCTCCCCCCCCCCCCCGCCCCCAACGGAGTAGGTGTACAGACAGGAGCACACTTTACTGGAGGGCGCCTGGGGATGAAGAGTTGTGGTGGCCAAATGGGGGATGCGGGGCGGGGAGGAGAGTGGCTGGCATTTGGCAAAGAGTGACACGGAGTGGCCATCCAGGCTTGTCTGAAAAGTGGGACTACGAGCCTGAGAGCGCCGACGGAGTCGATGGACATGGTCACTGCTGTGGGATGTCTCTTTTACCACGATGTAACACCAAAGCAAACCCCTGACCCGCTGGGTCGGAGAAGGCCTTGTGGGCAATTTAGAAAAGCCATGGCGTGGCCATTTGGAATACTTCCTGCCTCTCCGGGAATCAAAAATTAGAAAGGACCATGGGTTCTGTATTAACGTACCAAAGGCAGGGAGAATTTTAGCCTTTTAAAGCCTGCCCTGGCCCTATCTCAGCAAGGCAGTGGCACCCCAAGTTCCGTGACATTTCTGCACTCGGCGGCTGACTTCTTCAGCCATCTGTTGCGATGCCCCTGCCAGGTGGCCACTCACTCGCCCCTTCAGTTCAACCCTTGTACCAGAAAGTGTTGCCTTCTTCCTAACCCCTATGGGGGGGCCGGGGGGTGACGTGTGTGTGGGGGGGGGGTAGTGGAAATGGGCAGACCCCACAGGTGCAGCCTCTTCCAGGTCATAATGGGCCTGAGGCAGCGTGGGATTCCCCCGGAAGGGAGGCAGGGTGGCACTACGGCACCGAAGCCTGACGCCGGCGGCCACGTGGATGGTGGGGGACACGTTAGACCGCTGAGATGCAGCCACTGAGAGCCACCCCGCAGCAAGAGGTCTCTCTTGGCAGAGCAGGCACTGAGTCCGCAAGTCAAGACAGCTGGGAGGCCTGGGAGACAGAGGCCCTGGATCTCAGGTCCCGGGGTGGGGGCGGGGGGCAGTGCCAGTGCCTGGAGAGAGAGAGAGCCCAGGCTCCAGAGGCCATGATGGGGCCTGGTGGGCAGGGCCGAGGAGGTCAAGGCCGGGTGTGGTGGGGTCCGGGATGAGGGGCTTGGGGTGACGGGCAGGGAGAACGACCCGTTCACTCAGACGTGCCCTCAGAGGAAGGCAGAGGTGCGTTTTGCCTTCCTCCGGCTAGTGGAACGCTCGGCATTTCTTTCCTTCAGAGCTGGGTTGAACCGGTATGGCATCTGTTATAGTACGGAGTGCGAGACAGGACAACCTAGAGACCGAATTGAGCCAAGTCATGAGTCCATATTAGCTGGCCAGCGACCACCCCCTGCCCTGTTAGGGTACAGGTACAGAGAATGGCCCCGAGCCGAAAAAAGCAGGAAGGTTTCAGACTATCCTAAGCTAGAGCTCCGTGACTTTAGGCACGGCGGTTGAAACAACACTATACCACCTACTCCGCAGCTGTGTGGTCCGGGACCAGCCTCGGGCCCCCGTTTCGTTTCGGTTACAGTCTTTAAGCGAGCAGGTTTACAGAAACAGATAGCTCCAATTAAGGAACATTCTTTCAGGCGTTAAGCAAGCACAATCAATTTTACGACAGGCAGCTGGAAAGTTTAAACACTTAGTTACAAGTTAATTGCTTTGTTTTATCTCCGCAAGGTACGTATTTCCAATTACAGACATAGGTCAAGCGGACATCGGTCACCTAGCGAGCAAGCATAAGTTTTCAAGTGGGCCTTTACAGCGTCCAGACAGGCCTCGGTCCAGTTATTGTGCATTCTTTTTGACCACTTGGAAAGCTACTAGCACCGTTCCGGGCCTCACCTCACTCACGCGGAACTACAGAGTGATGACCCGGGGTGGGTGGGTGGGTGTGTGTGTGTGTGCTCCCTCCTGTGGTGGGAAGGGTGATCTGCTCGCCCACCCGGCGTGGTGTCCCCCACCCCTGCCCCATCTTGGCGTTTACAGAAAACAAACACGAACACAAGAGAGGGAGCCGGAGGAGGAGGAGGAACATATGCTGCTATCCAGGTTATCCTGGGAGGCTTCCTAGCCATTTCTGAGGAAACAGTGTCTCCTGGCTGTCTCCCGTAGTTTTATTTATTGACTTATTTATCTATTTTTCCTTTTGGCTTGAACCCATTCTTTTCGTTTCGGCATCTCATCTGACATCCTCTTCTGAGAGGAACCTGGAAACGTTTCCCCGTGTTGCATCTTTTCAGGCTCTGTACGACTGACGAGCATCGTCCCTCTTCAGTCACTGGGCTCTTTGCTAGCCAGGCCTTAATTCTCCACGTTGTAAACCCCAGATCGGATCTCCGCCCGGAATCCTGTAGAGACCCACCGAATCGATGTTTGGACTGGGATGTCTCGTAGACCTTACCTATTAAAAACCGATCCAGGCCAGGCTTGGTGACTCACGCCTGTAATCCTAGGCCAAGGCGGGGAGGAGGACCGACCGCTTGAGGTCAGGAGTTCGAGACCTGCCTCGGCAAAAGCAAGACCCCCGTCTCTACCAAAAATAGAAAAAAATTAGCCGGGCATGGTGGCACACGCCTGTAGTCCCAGCGATTTGGGAGGCTGAGGAAGGAGGATCGCTGGAGCCCAGGAGTTTGAGGCTTCCAGTGAGTGAACTATGCCCTGCTCCCCCGCCACCCCTCCCCATCATCTCTAACGAAATGACAGTAAAATAAAATAAAATAAAATAAAGCTCAGAAAAAAAAAAAAAAAAGTACTATGTAGTGAGACCGATCCTAAGAACACGGGCTCGGGGAAGGAAGTCACTACCACGGTATAAAATTGTATAAACGTTACCCGTTTCTGTGTGCGTGCGTTTTCTGAGAAATGACCCCCTTTTGCTATGGGGCCGGGACTGGAGTCCCAGTTTGGGACCATAGGATTCCCCGCACTCGACTCCTGACTGATTCGACCTAGGGTTAGCTCTGTGTAAACACTCTTTAGACGTGGGTGTTTTATGGATTTCTGTCCTTCGGGAGAAACGACTGGCCCGGGTACAGGAGTGAGTGAATGTACCGACCGTCTTCTCCCATCTCTCTCTCTCTCTCTCTCTCCCTCCCACACACAGGCACACGCGCACGCGCACGCGCACGCGCGCACACACACACACACACACACACACACGCCGTTTCCGGGAGCGCCCACTTCATGCGCTTCGGTCCACCGTGACAGATAGTCCAACTGTCTGTCCAATCATCGTGAGTGGCTGCGCCTAGGCCCCGCTCTGAACCTCTCCGTACTGTTCGTGTGTCTTCAGCAGGTCCTGCCTCCACCCGTGGCATCTAGCACGGGCCGATGGGTCCCTGTCCTCTCTCCCTGCCGTGGACGCCCCCCTCCGGCCCCCCGCCCCCGGGGGCTCTCTGGTCGACTAGTGGTGGGGAGTGTGCCCGAGGGCTGAGAGACGTGGTCCGAGAGGGGCCGGGAGGAGGCCTGCGACCCAGTGTGTACCCACTCCCGCCCCCACGCTCCCTCCCCCACGAGGGAGCCCGTCCTTTCCAGGCTGACACTTGGATCGGTGGATGACGGGGGTCACCTGGCGGCGGGCGAGCGTTATGGGAAAATCCGGTAGGCGTGTTGCGACGTCCTGCCACAGAGATGGCTCTGGCGACAGCCTCGGGCCGCCCCACCCTGGCCTCCGGCCAGGCCCCGTGAATGTGTTCTCTTTGTCCCCGACTTCTTTCTTTGTTTCACCAGCCGGCGTGCTCTGAGAATGTGAAGTGTATCATAGTTCCACCCTGGGTTTCATGATCCTAAGATAGGAAGGGGTTTTATGATTCCACGACAGAAAGGTTTTCTCATCCTATCATCTCTCCCCCCCCCTTCTTTCTTTCTTTCTTTCTTTCTTTCTTTCTCTTCCTCCTTCTGCCTTTTCTTTACTTCTTTGTTGTTTCCTTCTTTCAGTCTTCCTGTCTTCCTTCCTGCCTGCCTGCCTTCCTTCCTTCCGTATTTCTTTCCATTTTTCTTTCCTCTCTTCCTTTCTCCTGTTATCCTGTGTTTCTATCTCTGTTTTTTCCATCTTTCTTCCCCCTTTCTACTTTCCTACCTTCTTTCTTTCTCATTCTCTCCTTTCTCTCTCCTTCCTTCTTCCTTTCTGTCTCTTTCTATACTTTCTCTCTCCTTCCTTCTCTCTATCTTTTTCTCTTTCCATCTTTCCGTGCTCTTTCTTTTTCTCTCTTAATTTCCTTTCTTTTTCTTTTCTTTCTTTCCCTCCTTCTGTCTGTCTGTCTGTCTGTCTTTCTTTCTTTCTTCTTTCTTTCTGCTTCCATCCTTCCTCCCTTTTTCTCATTCTCTTTCTTTCTGCCTGTCTTTTCTTTCCTTATTTCTTCTTTCCTTCTGTCTTTCTGTGTTTCCTATCTCCTTCCTCCCTTCCTTTTTCTTTCTTCCCCGTGCCCTCTTCCTGTCTTTTCTTATTTACTGTTTTTTTCTTTCTGACTTTCTCTCTCTGTTTCTCCGTCTCTTTTCTTTCTGTTCTTTTCCTTTCTCTCCCTTTCTCTGTTTCTGTTTCTGCCTGTCTGTCTCTCGGCTATGTTGTGGTCTGTGCAGAGACGGGTTTGGTGGACGATGTCGGTGGTCGGGCCGACCCATCCTTTCTTTGATCCCAGTGCTAGCCAGGCCGGGGCCTGCTTAGCTTCCAAGATCAGACGAGATTGGGCGCGTTCAGGGTGGCGTGGCCCTAGACTGACCCGTCATTTTTCGATGGCTTCCGTGGGGAGTAGGGGGACTGTGTTTGATGCCCCCGGGGGACCTTCTGGACTCTGAAATGATGGGCTCCAGAGGGTTGCCCCGTGTTTTGCAGCAGACCTCTGGTGGCTGGCGCCGGTTGTGGTCGGGCTCCACCTGGCGGCCGCTTTTCTACAAGTCTCTTGTCCTCTGAATCTTCGGTGCAGCAGGCAAAGCAGGGGACAGTCCCCGATGCGAGCGAGGCTGAGTTCCGGGAAGCAAGCAGCCTTCGCGGGGCCATCTGGTTCGTGCCGGGACGCCGGCTGGGACATCTGGGAGGCAGAGCTTGGGCCTGCAGGGCTGTGTGGCGGGAGGACGTTGTCGCCGCGCTTCCAGGCTCAGCCAGCCAGGCGGCTTGCGGGGCTGCCCGGGCAGGTCGACTAGCACGCTGTGGCCGCTTTGGAGACCCGACCCACCCCGCGGGGACAGGAAGGAGACGGCACACGCGGGCGGGAGAGGAGGGTGTCCGGCGACCGGCCGCCGTCCCGTGCATGCGTGTCCCTCTCCCTCGGCCTCGCCTTTCCTACCCATTTTCCCTGGTTCCCGCTCAGGAGGCAGGGACAGCCCTGTGAGTGGCACCCAGTCGTCCGTGGCTTCTTCCGAGTCCTACTCTGGGGGCGCGGACCGGGCCCTGGGTGGCGCGGGTGGCCGGCGAGGGCGACCCCTGTCGGCCCGCGGGCGCTCGTGGGCCGCGGCGGTCCCGTCCCGATGTTTTCTCCTCCACAAGTCCCCGTGCTGGGGCCGGGGACCGGGCCCTGGGTGGCCCTGGGTGGCGCGGGTGGCCGGCGAGGGCGACCCCTGTCGGCCCGCGGGCGCTCGTGGGCCGCGGCGGTCCCGTCCCGATGTTTTCTCCTCCACAAGTCCCCGTGCTGGGGCCGGGGACCGGGCCCTGGGTGGCCCTGGGTGGCCGGCGAGGGCGACCCCTGTCGGCCCGCGGCCGCTCGTGGGCCGTGGCGGTCCCGTCCCGATGTTTTCTCCTCCACAAGTCCCCGTGCTGGGCCCTGGGTGGCGCGCGTGGACGGTGAGGGCCTCCCTGGCCCTCTACGCCACGGGGGCCGACCAGATGTCCCTGAGTGCCCCTTGTCTGCTGGCGCTGGGGACGTGCTGGGGACAGGTGGCCGTGTCGAGTGTCGTGGGGGCAGGCGTGTTCAAGTGGCTCGGTCCCCGTCTTCCTGCGCGGTGTTTTTGATCACCTCATATCGTCATCTTCCGCCTGCAGGTTAGTACTGACACGCTGTCCTTCGGCGACTGTCGCTGGAGGGGTTGGGCCTCCGCACGCGGACAGGGTTCTGGGTTCGTGGGGATCCAGCGCCCTGCCCTGTTCCCTTTGAGCTGACCGCCTGGGCCCGCGCGCCGGCTCTAGGGCGTCGGAGTGTCCCGACGGTGGTGCCCGCCTCTCGCGTTGGTCTCTTGTCCCCTCGAGAGACGGCACCCGGGGGGGGGGAGGTTTGCGGCAACCTTCCCCCTTACCCCGCTGGCTCTGTGCCGTTGCGTGTCAGGCGGTCCTCGTCTTTGGGTTGTGCTTGGGAGGCGGGGCTGGCGAGGCTGAAGCGGGCTCCTCGGATCGCTGTCCTCGCCGGCCTGACTGACCTCCCCCAACCCTCCCCGTCCTCGGGGCCTGATCGATGTGGTGACGTCGTGCTCTCCCGGGCCTTGAGCCGCGTGCCAGGCGAGGGACGGTCCATTCGTGGTGAATGGTGGCCGCTCTTCTCGTTCTGCCCGCGGGCACCTCACCTCTCCTTCCCCGCCTGTGGGCGGTGCGTGGGAGGCGCGGGTGCGAGACTATCCGGCCCGACCGCGGTCGCCCCGCCCTCGGCCTCGTGGCGTTGGCGGGGGGTCGTGAGTCCTCTTGACGCAGCGGGCAGCCCTCGCTCGCCCTGTGTGGCTGTTGCCTGGCCGGGGTCCCCCCTGCCCGTGACGGACGGGTGCGGGGCCGTGCCGCCCGCCCGGTCGCGCGCCCCGTTTGGCGCGCGGCTGCTGGGTCTGCGTGGCCCTTTTGTGGTGCCCCCGGAGCGCACCGGGTTGTTCTCCAAGGTGCCCGAAACCGAGCGGTGGTTGTCGTCCTCGTTCCCGGCGTCCCCCTCTGGTCGCCGCTGCAGCGTCTGCTGCGTTGGGTACACCCTCGAGCAGCGTGCTTGGGGTTGGGGGGGGTCGAGGCGGGCAAGCCTAGAGGCATCCTCCTGCGCTGCGTGGGCGGGCGGGGGGCGTTGTCTCGGCGTCCCCACGATGTGTGCGTGGCGGACTTCGAAAGGCGAGCGCACGGCTTGTGCTCTTCCCACCCTGCCCGAGGTGGGGTGGTTGCACGGTCGTGTGGGCGATCGTGGTGGGGCCGGGCCGGCGACGTGGTGCCGGCCGGCCCCGTGGGGGGCCTCTGCCACCGGCCTGGTCTGCCTCGGTGACCCCTCTCCCATACCGACGGGGGAGTGTCCCCCTCGAAGTGAGGTGGCTTTTGGACCAGGGGCCCCGACCGCGAACGCTCAGGAGTCGCCAACCGTGCGTGTTTTGCCCCATGCCGCAGACCCCCCCACACCTCCCCGGGGCGTGCCTGAACGCCTCCGCCCAGGGCCCTTACGGGGGCGACCGGGGGTCGGGGGCGATCCACCTTCGGCGAGAAAGCGTCTTCTCTAGCGATCATGGAGGCGTGTCCTCTTCTGGGGTTTGTCGGATCCCCCAGCCCGCCGCCTCTCTGCGCGTCGTCAGGCGCCGCCCCTGCGGCTGCCAGTTGTGCGTGGGCAGAGTTCCCTCCTCCCCTGCCGTGGGGGTGGAGCGGTCCGCCGGCCCCCGCGGTGGGGGCCGAGTGCCACTCTTCGCCTAACGTGGTCCGCGCCTCCCCCTCTGAACTCTGGGGGAGGGTCACGCCGGGCCGGGCCGGCGTTCCAGCTGTGAAGGGCGCCCGCGTGTGTGCGCTGCGTGCCCCGGCCGCGGGTCGCCCCGGTGTGCGCTGGGGTAAGGGGGTGGTGGTGCGGCCCGTCTCGCGCCCCCTCCCCAGCCCCTGTGAGCGTGCGGCCCTCCACCCGGTCCCGTGCCAGGCCGCGGATGGATGGGCGCTCCCGTGCTGGCGCCTGTGGATTGCGGCTTGGGGGACCGCCCGGCCAACGAGGGGGTCGTTCCACCGGTGCGCGGTGCTCCCCGGAGCGAGACAGGATTGGG
>NW_027183047.1:100000-120000 GCF_041146395.1 Eulemur rufifrons
AGCCCGCCGCCGACGCCTAGCCCGCCGACGCCTAGCCCGCCTCCGCCGCCTAGCCCGCCGACGCCTAGCCTGCCTCCGCCGCCTAGCCCGCCGACGCCTAGCCCGCCGCCGACGCCTAGCCTGCCTCCGCCGCCTAGCCCGCCGACGCCTAGCCCGCCGCCGACGCCTAGCCCGCCGACGCTTAGCCCCCCTCCGCCGCCTAGCCCGCCGCCGCCGCCGCCGCCTAGCCCGCCGCCACCGCCGCCTAGCCCTCCTCCTCCTCCTCCTCCTCCTCCTCCTCCTCCTCCTCCTCCTCCTCCTCCTCGTCCTCGTCCTCCGCCGGTTTCGTGCCGGGATCCCATGGTCCTTGGGGTTGACCAGATGTCCCGTCGCACTTAGTCTCTGCGGGGCTGGCCCCATCGATGCTATGGAGGGGCATCACCGCCAGGAGGCGCTGCGGTTGCGGGCTTCTCGACTCCCTCTCCTTCCCCACCCCTCCGCTCGCCCGCTCCTCCTTTCTTTACTCCCTATCGCCCCGCCCCGTTTTTTCTCCACACACACGCAATTATCACGCTCACGAACTATCCCGGGACCTGGCGTGACTTTCATCGCAATCTCCCCCCCCCCCCCGGACACACACACATAGAGACACACCCTCCCGGCAGGGAGCACCCTGAGTGGTCGAACAGATGTCGCTGCTGCATGCGGCCTCCGCATGGGTTCGCTGGTTGACCAGATGTCTGGTCCTTGGGTGGTTGACCAGATGTCTGGTCTGTGGTTGTCATCCTGACAGGGAGGCTTCGGGACGGATTTGGTCTCTCTGGCCTCGCTGCCCCTAGGGGTCACCCTGCGATCGGTATTCTTCTCGCGCGGGGCGAGGGGCGCTCCGGAGCATTCCTCTCCTCTCGGAGTTTCTGTCTGCAGTCTCTCGACTTGCTCTCACTCCCCTACCCTGCTGTGTGACTTTCTTTTTGGTCCTTTCATTTTATCTATTCTCTCTTTGCCTTTTCCTGCGCGCCTTTCCGCTCCCCCCCCCCCCCGGATTCATGGTTTCACGTCACGCGGGTGACGTGCCGACACACCAGGAGGCCCTTCTCACACGTGCTCGTGAACACGCAATCAACACGTTTATGAACTAGAAAGGGATCTGGTGTGACTTTGCTATTATTTCCCCTCCCCTCCTCCCCGCGCTGAGAATGAGTTTCCCCGGGCTCGTGTGCCCGCCTGGGAATCGGCTGCAGACGCCATGGCCCCGGGTCGACCACATGTTGCTCTGGGGTCCACCAGATGTCTCTGGCGAATTGGGGCCCTAGGTGCTTGTGACGGTGTGGTCACTAGGTGTCGCTCTGGGCTCAGTATTCTTCCTTCTCGCTGTGACTTTGGTCTCTTTTTTTCGAAATTTCTTTCTTTCTTCCTCTTTTGCCCTGTTTCCATTTTCCCTTCTTAATCTCTTTCTCTCTTTTTGTTGCTTTTTTTCCACGGCAGATGGGTGATGTGTGTGTGGAGGAAACGCGGCGTCAGGGAGAAGACACATCTCACACGTGCTCGGGAACACCCGATCGTCACGCTTCTGAGTACCGACCGATGGATCTGGTCCCGAATTTTTTAATAGTTTTCTCCTCTCTCTCTCTCTCTCTCTCTCTCTCTCTCTCTCCCCCCCTTCCTTCTCTTTCCTTTCTCTCCCTTCCTTTCTTTCTTTCTCTCGCTCTCTCGCTCTCGCTCTTCTTTTCTTTCTGACAGAGTCTCTCGTTCTGTTGCCCTGGCTAGAGTGCCATGGCGTCAGCCTAGCTCACAGCAATCTCAAACTCCTGGGCTCAAGCGATCAGACTGCCTCAGCCTCCCGAGTAGCTGGGATTACAGGCATGTGCCAGCATGCCCAGCTAATTGGATATACGTGTGTGTGTGTGTGTGTGTGTGTGTATATATATATATATATATATATATATATATATTTTTTTTTTTTTTTTTTTTTTAAACAGAGTCTCACTCTGTTGCCCAGACTAGAGTGCCGTGGCGTCAGCCTAGCTCACAGCAACCTCAAACTCCTGGGCTCAAGCGATCCTACTGCCCCAGCCTCCCGAGTACCTGGGACTACAGGCATGCGCCACCGTGCCCGGCTAATATTTTTCTGTATATATTTTTAGATACTGTTTCTGTATATATTTTTAGATATATAGTTTCTTTCTATTTTTAGTAGAGATGGGGGTCTCGCTCTTGCTCAGGCTGGTCTCGAACTCCCGACCTTGAGCGATCCACCCGCCTCTACCTCCCAGAGTGCTAGGATTACAGGCGTGAGCCACCCCGCCTGGCGTGTACGTTCTGTATTCACAGACAGACGGAAGGCAGGGAGAATGTTACCCTTTCAAAGCCCGCCCTGCTCGCCTCTCAGCCCACCGATGGCACTCTGAATCCCGTGGCATTCCTTCACTCAGCTGAATTCTTCAGCACCCGACCCCCCCCCCTCACCCCACCCCCGTGCCACGGGAGTTCGTTCTCATGGCAGAGCCATCGAGGCTGTTGCCACACGTGTTGTAGGTGCCTAGGCAGACTGTGCCCTGGCCCCGAGGAGGTACGGAACCGCCTATCGCCTCGGGAGGGAGGGACAAGATGTGTCCGTGTCCAAGGCGACGTCCTGTCGATCACGAGGAGGCCTGCAAAGGCTCGTATCTGCCAGGCATTGAGCCACATGACATGAAACACCGGTGTGTTCCTTCACTTAGGTGGTGTCGCGTGTTGATACTCACAGAGGATGATAAACCCACTCGCATGCCGGCTGAGCCCCCTGTGTCTCCTCCTCTATCCACTGAGGGAAAAAACCGCAACGAAAGGTAGAGAACCACAGGGTGGGAAGAGAGCCCGTCGCTCTCCCTATGTGACCGTCCGGAGTGCTCGTTCAGATGGGAGGAGGTGTGTTTGTGTGTGTATGTGTGTGTTTCATTGATTTTGGTGCCATCTTTTCTCTGCAGCTGCGTCAGAGGACAGCGATTTTTCCGATTTTCACTCCGCTGAGTGAATTGCCTTTTGAAGAGAATGTCCACAGGAAGCCTACGGTTCTCCCGCGTGGGTGGCCCTCCTCTAGAAATGAATCTCGTTTCTTGAACGGAGGGGACTTGTTGACGCCATCATGCTTTCGGGACGACTTCTCAGACGCTAGCTTTGGACCGCAACATAGGTGCCCCCCGACATTGCCTCAAGGGTTCCGTGGTGCCTCCTGTCAAGAGACCCCACCGACCGTCCCCAGCCTGCCCGCTCAAGGGAGCCGGGCCCCTTCTGATCTGTCCGCCCGCCGTGAAGCTCCCTCCCGAGGGTCGGAAAGCCCACCTGTTTCCCAGTTCGGTTGAATGATGGGGCACCCGGGCAGGGCACTGGCACCGAGTGACTCCATTCTGAGTCTGTCTGCTCTGTGGGGCGGGGGCGGGTGGGGGGGGGGGCAGTTCCGTCTCGACCGGTGGCCTCCTACCGACTGACTCTATGGGACGGACCATTCTCACTCAGGATCGTGTAACCTTCTTGGCCTAGGCACATCCCGGCACTGAAAGCCACTTTTCGGGGACACTCTCCCACGTACAGATAGATGGCCTGCACGAGTGCTCTTCCTTTCTCGAAACACTGGAAATCTGTCCTCAATTTTACCTGACCTACCTGACGGTGTGTGATAAAGGAGCATAGAACCCTCAGCCACCCTCCACCTTCCCGCTGCCACGAGAGACAGTGCCGAGCGTGAAATTCTATCCCTGACTCTCTGTGTCCACCGTTCTCTGGGTAGGGAAAGAACTTAACCAGATAGGCCCTATCGGTCGCTTATCTGTTCTGATAGTTTTGTGGCAGCCATTTCTTTCCCCCTTTCTTTTCTATTTCTGTCTCTCTCCCCCACCCCCGCCCCCAAATTCTTTCTACGAAGACGTTTAGGATGTCAGATTCTGGCCACATGCCCCCCCTAGGCATAGGGGGGCCAGCATAGACAAAGGTCTTCGGTACCAAGTGTTCATTCCACGGTGACAGATATTGCCACTCTTGTATTGACCAGGGCGAGATCGTGAGTGGGTCAACTCTGAAACTCCCTGTACTCTACTTCTCTCTTGGGTAGGTCCCTGCCCCAACCCTCCGGCTTCTAGCACACACCCAGGGGCACTCTCTCCTCTCTGGATAAAGTTCCAGATGATCCGATCCGCTCCGAGGCGGAAGGGGAGCTGGCCGGGCCACCCACTGTGCGCCCCACCCCCACCCCGCCCCACCCCCGTCAGTCATAGGGTCCGTTCTTTTCAGGATGACACCGGCAGCGGTTGCTGGGTGTCACCTTGCGGCCACTTTGATCAGACCTCGGGATCTGGAAAGTCAGGTGACGTTGGGAGTTTAAGAGCTGACTCCCGGGAGGTGTGGAGGGCGGGGAGGAGAGCACGGTCCGGACGGTCCCACCCTCTTCTTCCCGGGCCCGCAGCTCTGGGCCCGCCCGGGGCAGCCCTAGCCTCTAGCGGGTCTCCGCCCACCCGCCCTGTTGTCTGCGGGAGGCGCCCCTCCTCCCGCTCTCTGCCTCCTCCCGGGACCGTAGGCCTCTGCCCGTCGTCTTTTTTATTTTTATTTTTTCCCTTTTGTTTGTTTCTCTTTTATCTTGTTTTTTAGGCTTATCGAATATCATGTCGTATAAAAACTTAAATCACAGAATGAATTATATTATATAACAAGATGTGGCTTTTTATCCTACGCCGAGAACGATGAATTTTTCTCTTCGTGTCCATTTTCCTGTCCTGGAAGAAATACAAAGTTGCTCGTGATACTTCCCCATCATCTTCCAGTTTCCCCCACTGTCAACACGATGTATTCGATCGTATATCTTTGTGTGTGCACGTGGGCGCCTGTACCTATTTCTTTTCGGCATCAGTCTCAGGTCTTTTGGCACCTAGGGGGGAAAAAGGAGAAACCATAAAGGACAGAAAGACGTTCTGTCGTTTTACGCTCCCCATCACCACCACCACCACCACCACCACCACTTTTGGGAGCTTGTAGTCTGGCCTATGTCCCCAAGGCAGGTTAAATCTTTTCTTAAAACTCCCAAGTGGTCCCCTGCCCCGCCCCCCCCCAGGTGGGCGGCCGGCAGAGTTCACAGGCTTTGTTTTTGGCAGAGCCTGGACGATTGAAATAATTAACCACAATCATCGCTAAAGCTGAGAACCCCTCCCCCCCTCATTAAAAGCTCTGTATTTCTGCCTAGCCCTGTGTTCGGGGAAATTCGGAGGCTTGAGATGGGAAGGTCTACCCTATTTTCTCCTTTACCGGCAAAATAGACTCTCTCTTTCCTTCCTCCTCAAACAGCTTGTCCTCGTTATTCGGCCTCGTGGGCAGGTGGCCGAGCTTTCGGTAACACCAAGTCTTCTAAGTTGTGTTGTGTTATCGGTCTTGTTTTCTTTCTTTTCTTTTCTTTTCTTTCTTTCTTTTTTTTTTTTTTTTTTTTTTTTTTTGAGACAGGATTTCTTTCACTCTGTCCTCTCCCAGGCCGCCTTGGCCTGATTGTAGCTCACAGCAAGCTCCAAATCCAGGGCTTAAGTGATCCTCTCTGCCTCAGCCTTCTGAGTAGCTGGGACTATAGGCAAATGCTGCCACACCCGCCATAATTTTTCTTTTTTCTTTTTTTTTTTTTTTTTTTTTTTGTTGGTAGAGATGAGGTCTCATCGTGTTACCCAGGCTGGTCTCCAGCTGCTGGGCTCAAGTCACGCTCCCGTCTCTGCCTCCCAAGTTGCGGGGATCACGGGCATGAGCCACCATGGCCAGCCAGGTTATTTAAAGGCGATCGCTTTGCTATCCTGATACAAAACCCCAAATGTGCGAGTTTAAGGCACCAGACGGAGGGAGTCCCCACACTACATTGTCACGAACATTGAGGGTGGCTCACGAAACAGCTGGGATGTGGCCACACAGTAGTGATCGAGGCGATATATTCTAGTGGGATAGCAGAAATATAGAATGTCCTGAAGACACTAAATGTCGGAATGCCACAGCAGTCAATGGCTGACAAACTTCCATTCCATTGTGTCATGGTAGGCGGCTTACTTTTCTCCTGCTCCCTCGGTATGATTAAGGCCTGACGTAGAAAATGTCTACGTCTCATCCAAATCCATCGAGACGATGGAAGGGGGAACTGGGAGAGGAATAAAGAAAAACAAGAGAGGGAGAAGCGAAACAAGAGAGAAGGGGGCCGAGGAGGAGAAGGAGGAAACTGCCTCCCCTGTCCCCATGCTACCCAATTAATAAATGAAGAATGGCCTCTTCCCTCCTCTTCCCAACCCCTAACTATGCCTGGAGGTGTATCGTAGGCCTACAGTCCTAAGAAATGTACAACTACTGATAGTAATGGGAAGAAATGCAGTCTAATAGGTTTCTGTGCAGTGGGACACCCAGGCCAGGGCACTTACGGTGAATGGAGCTTGCAGGGCGGGCGGGAGGTTGCTCTGGGTGAGTCTGTGAGTTGGCGGTGAGTGGTGAGTGAATGTGAAGGCCTAGGACATTACTTACTGTAGGTTTTCATAAACCCTGGACACTTAGGCCGCACGACATTTACCTTTAGAAATTTCTTTCTTCAATAATACATTAACCTTAGCTTACTGTAAGTGTTTTCACTTCATAAACTTTTCCATGGTGGTTTGGTTTTTTTTTTTTGTCTGTCTGTTTGTTTGTTTGTTTGTTTGTTTGTTTTTCTTTCTTTTAAACTTTTGGACTCTTTGGCAACACCACGACTTAAAACACAAATGCGTTGCACTGTTGTACACAGATATTTTCTTTCTCTGTGTCCTTATGTGTTCCGTAAGCTTTTTCCTACTTTTAAAGTTTTTATCGTTCTATGCACTTTTCAAAATAATAAAAACTAAAACAGAGAGGGGGGGTGGGAGAGGGAAGGAGAGAAATACACACACATGAATATGTTTCCCAAGTGAACTGAGGAAGGGGGCCGAGTCAAGGTTCTCAGGGAGCCACCAGTGATGAAACGGTCAGGCTCAGAATCAGCATTGCAGAGTGGCTGCAGAGCCGGGGGGCCTGGACTGGCTACCTGGACGACACTCCGTGTTTGGTAACTTGGCGAGTCATAAATCCTCTTGAGCCTCAGCCTCTTCATCTGCAAATGCAGAAATCATGGTGCCTACCCCACAGGGATATTGGGCAGAGTGAAAAAGCAAATGCAGGCAAAGCCCGCAGAAGCACGCGTGGTAAACAGTAAGCCTTTAATCGTGGTCACAGTCGTTGTTATAGGATCATCTTCCTATGTCCTTGTCTTTTAAAGATTAGCAGAACCTCCCAGAAGATGAGAATGGGCTCCCCCTGAGCAAGTCTCGGCTGTAAAGTCACAGGCATGTTGAGCATGTGGCACAGAAGGCAGAATAAAAACCTGATCCCGGAACATTATGTTCCTGCAGGACATGAAATCATTGAAGGTATGGGAAATCCTACCTCATATCCGTTTTACTAGAACACCTATGATTGCGTACGCACATGGACGCACGCGCACCCCAAACTTTTTGAGCTTCACAAAACAGCGTAACCAAGGAACACACTATGATGCTTCTTAGCGATCTATTTAGGCCCAGGTTACTCGTCACTCTGAGCCTGCCTCCTTATCTGTCCAATGAGAATAGTGTTTGTCACAATTATCGTCATCGTCATCCTACCTAACGCTTCTGGTAAAATTGAAGTGTGAGAACACCCGCTAGACAGAAAATCCATGTTATCTCTCAATTTTTCTTCCTCCTGATTTCTATCTGAATCTGTGAGCTCGCTTTGGTTCACTTCGGTTTTTCAAGAGGCTCCGGTTACCTTCTCTCCCACCTATATCGGATTGGGTCTGACGGAAGAAAGAAGGAAAAAAAAAAAAAAAAAAAAACAAACATAGTAAAGAAAGCAGAACAACATTTGTTTCTGAAGCAACCGATCAAACATTGCTGATGAGCCGGTCTTTTCTATTTCAGTAAACCAAGGAGGCCTATTGTCACGAGGATGTGAGGGGCCCGGGTAAGATTGGATGATTACCCCTAAAGGAGACAAAGCAGACAGACTATGGCACATGTGATCTTAGCCAAGAGAATAAACAGTGACCTCTCTGCCGAGTTGGGCCTTAGCATACCAAAGGGAAATAAAGGTGTAATAGGATGCTCAATTTTTACTCTGGAAACAGAGGTTGGTTGGGCACTGAACTGAGAACACTGAATTTTTTACCCTCCTTGATATTCACATAGGCTTAGAGGAGGCAAAAAAAAAAAAAAAAAAAAAAAGAATACTGAGCCTATAAGTCATCCCTAAAACTCGGATTTTATGTTCCCTTGCCTTTTCATAACTGAGCAACACACAACATTAAAGAATGGACACAGGCCGGACGCGTTGGCTCAGGCCTGTAAACTTAGCACTCTGGGAGGCCGAGGCGGGAGGATCGCTCAAAGTCAGGAGTTCGAGACCAGCCCGAGCGAGAGTGAGACCCCCCGCCCCCGTCTCTACTAAAAATATAGAAAGAAATTGTCCAGACAACTAAAAATATATAGAAAAAAATTAGCCGGGCATGGTGGCACATGCCTGTGGTCCCAGCTCCTGGGGAGCCTGAGGCAGGAGGATCGACTGAGCCCAGGAGTTTGAGGTTGCTGTGAGCTAGGCTGACGCCACGGCACTCACTCTAGCCCGGGCAACAGAGTGAGACTCAGTCTCGGGGGGGGGGGGGAACCCAAAAACAAACAAACAAACAAACAAAATAAAAAACTGGAAGGGACACAGACTTCCACAGGTTTGTGTGTGGCCCCTTTTACTTATTAACGCTACAGGACCTTAATTATTTGTGCTCTGAATCTGATATTCAAATTATCCTTGTGGCCAACGCGTTTGAACAGTAGATGGTAGGGGAAGAAGAGTTCACCTCCTGAATAGATGACAAGTAACGGGAGTACTGGTGAAATTACAAGTGGCTTACGTTTACACACTGAAAATCCCAGTTAGCCGCTACCATGAGTTCAAAGAAGAGATCTAAATTTCTGACCCTATGACCCTAAAAGATATTTCCTCCCATGGTGTCACAGATAAAAATAAAACTGCATCCTAGCACTTTGGGAAGCCTAGGGGGAAAGGATCGCTTGAGGCCAGGAGTTTGAAGTTGCAGTGATCTATGATGATGCTACTGCACTTTAGTCTGGGAAACAGAGTGAGGGCCCGTCAAAAGAAAAAAAAGAAAGAGACAAAAAGAAAGAGAGAGAGAGAGAGAGAGAGAGAGAGAGAGACAGGAAGACACAAGGAAAGAAAGAAAGAGAGAAAGAAGAGAGGAGAAGAGAAGAGAAGCGTCAATCTATCCATTGCATTTTCTACCCTTTAGGTGACTGGGCTTCAGCAGGGTGATGTGATCTGACAAAGTTCATGTTGCTAAGAAATAAAGCACTGGGGTTCAAACTCTGAGTTTTCAAAATCCAGCATATCCCCCTACTCACCATACCGTGCCACCTCTGAGAGTGGATATCTCACAGAGGAGAGCTGTGGAGGCCATTCTTGGACAGACAGAGTCAAGTAGTGGAGACCATGGAGTCTCTGCTCTGCAGCCAGTCTAGAGACATATGGAGCCATTAACACTGCTTGTGAGGAAAATACCATGTCATAGGGAAACAGAAATATTTTCCGCCTTAGGCAGATACAATTTAGGAAAAGACCCGAAACCCCTCTTCCTCTAACAGTGCTTTCTGGTCAGATGCTGACCCCTTCGATTCACAGATTCAGATACATCATTCAATGCAAGCATTGTCAACAAGTCACTCTTTGCAGCTTTCTGAAATTTCTCGGATATAGCATACTTGTAAAGATGATCACTTATGTGAAGACACCACCCCTCCAGAAAAACAAAAACAAAACCAAAACAGAAGCCCACTTTTCTCTGCTGTGAAAACCAAGATCAGCTTTTATGAGATCCACTAAATTCACACAAGAAGTAAAATATAATCATACTGATATATGCAATTTTTCTCTTAGAACAGAATGCATGGTGCTCCTTATCGTCTCAGATACTGTCAACAGAAAGCACGCGGTGGATGAACAATCTCCGTGAGCTTTTCTACAGAGATGGGGGGTGTGTGTGTGTGTGTGTGTGTGTGTGTGATAAATAATGAGGGTTGAGGAGCAGATAAATGACTGGGGGAAAACAACAACAGCAACAACAACAAAAACCACTTCCTGGTTCCTCGATGCAAGCATTCATTTAAAGGGTATACTCGTATGTATACCTAGGTGGAAAGTGGAAGCAGCTTTAAAAAAAAAAAAAAGAAAAATTGCTGCGAGCCCTGGTTATGATACGGCAATAAGCGCTAGCTCTTGGAAGGTGTAAAACATATTCACGGTGGCTTACGCCAATTTGGGATGTACAAAGACGAGCTTGAGCACCACCACCAACCAAAAATATGAATGAATACCTGGCTAGCGATCAGGATCAGACATAATAGAAAAGAAAAAGCTCCCAAGGCTAAAATAATGTGAACACGATTGACTCGTCCATGGAAAAGAACCCCAAATCACTGCAAAATAATTTAAAGAGTTTTATTCTGAGCCCAACGGCCGTGATCATGGCCCAGAGAGCTACGCCCAAGAAGCCTTGAGCAAGCGGACCCATTGTGGTGGGGTGGGTTACAGTTTGGCTTCATACATTTTAGGGAGACAGGAATTACATGTAAAATCACAAATCAAAACATGGAAGGGGTACATTGGTCTGGGCTGAAAAGGCAGGACATCTGGCAGTTGGGGGGGGCGGGGGAGGGAGGGTGCGGTGTTTACAGGTTTACAGCTGGGTTTAAAGATTCTTTGATTTGCAATTGATGACATAAATGAACCTCTGCCTAAAGGCTTTGCATCATGTTTTCAGTTAAGGTAAGGAGGTCTGCTAATCACAGACAAGCCACTGGACAGTTTACCCAAAACTCAAGTGCCCTGTAGTTCAGTAAACGGTTGGCCTGCTAGATATGCGTTAAGCTTTGTCTTGCCTGGCCTTAGGCCCGTCGGACATTCAGTATCTCATTGTTATAAAATCTGACTCCATCAGGGAGGAGTGTCTGACTTCCCCTGTCCTTGCGGGGCAGCAGCTCAGGTTTAAGGGTTTTTCTAGGGTTCCCTGGGCCAACCACGGGACGGGTCAGCTGGCGGTGGCGGGCGGGGGGCGGCTTAAGATTTTATTTTAGTTCATAGACTCCAGAAATGGTGTTTCCCTGGGAAAGGCACACGAGTTCATGAAAAGCTTTCATTCAGTTGGTCTGGCTCCTCCCTGAGGTCGTCTCCCTGCCCCCCACTCCTCCCCTCCCCTGGGGCCGGAGCGGGGGGGGGGGGGGAGGGTGAAGGCCCAAGAGGAGAGGCGCGTGGGGGAGGTGCCGCTCCCAGAACCAGAGACTCGTCTGGGCCCCACGTAACCCAGCCACCGCGACCGCTTCGCCCGAGGAGGTGCCCAGCAAGTCGTGCTTCTGCCCCTCGGGATTGCCTGCGGGCTGGGGGCGGGGTACGAGCTCCCGGCCCAAGAGGGAAACCCCTAGCCTGGCCGCACAGATGGCCGGGCCCCCGGCGGAGCCCTTCCGCCGGTTTCCACCCCTCCCCCACTCACTGCGCTGACTGCGCATGCGCGCTCGCACGTAGCCGCCTCGGGCTTCTCTCGGGCGGAGCCGCTTTCAGCCGCGACCCCGCCCCGCGAGCTGACTGTGCATGCGCGCTTGCACGTAGCCGCCTCGGGCTTCTCTCGGGCGGAGCCGCTTTCAGCCCCGACCCCGCCCCGCGAGCTGCCGCTTCCAGGCGGCACACCGCATGGGGGAGGGGACGGAGCTCTAAAGAAATCAGTCCCCTCCGTCTCCTGCCTCAGGAAAAGCCCCAAACCCTTGGAGAACTGCCACCCACCGCCACTACCGTGTGTGGGGGGGGGCGGGGGGGCTGGGTCTTTACTTTGTGTCCTCCTTGTGGCCCAGTCCAAGGCGGCTGGGCTGCCAAACAGATCGTCTCGAGAGGGAGGCAGGAAGGGCCCAGGTCTGGACAGGGGTGGATTGGACCCCTCCACCCTGGGGTGTGGACTTGTGACCGAAAGCTCAGCTGCTTGTCCACGAGGCCGAATAACGAGGACAAGCGGTATGAGGAGTAAGAAAACAGAGAGTCTACTTTGCTGACAAAGGAGGAAATAAATAGGGTAGAGCTTCTCAGTCTCAAACCCCCAAATTTCGTGAACATAGGCCTAGGCAGAAATACAGAGGTTTTAAAGGAAGGAGGGTTGGTTCTCAGCTTCAGGCAATTACTGCAGTTAGCTGTTCTAAAGGTCCCGTCTCTGCTGAGAAGAAAGCCCTTGAACTCTGTGGGCCGCCCACCCTGGGGGCCACCTGGAGTTATAACCAAAGAGTTAACGTGCCTCAGGGATGCAGGCCGGGCTGCAAGTTCCCAAAAGCCTGGGGGAAGTTTTAAAAAGACAGAAAATCTTTCTGCCCTCTTCCCCTCCCACCCCCCCACAAAGCCATTTTCTCTGGTGCAGACTCGGCACCCTCCCCGTGCAGGCCTGTTTGTCCTCAATCATCTGTGAGGTTCACGAGGAGGAGATGCTCTCTCGCTCTCCCCACCCTCTTTCTTCCCTTAGGAAATCCTCAGCGCTGTTCCACACACTCAAGGTGGCGGGCCTGCTCCGGCCACCAGCCACCTCTTGTGCCACCTCCCCCCCCCCCCCGCCCCCAACGGAGTAGGTGTACAGACAGGAGCACACTTTACTGGAGGGCGCCTGGGGATGAAGAGTTGTGGTGGCCAAATGGGGGATGCGGGGCGGGGAGGAGAGTGGCTGGCATTTGGCAAAGAGTGACACGGAGTGGCCATCCAGGCTTGTCTGAAAAGTGGGACTACGAGCCTGAGAGCGCCGACGGAGTCGATGGACATGGTCACTGCTGTGGGATGTCTCTTTTACCACGATGTAACACCAAAGCAAACCCCTGACCCGCTGGGTCGGAGAAGGCCTTGTGGGCAATTTAGAAAAGCCATGGCGTGGCCATTTGGAATACTTCCTGCCTCTCCGGGAATCAAAAATTAGAAAGGACCATGGGTTCTGTATTAACGTACCAAAGGCAGGGAGAATTTTAGCCTTTTAAAGCCTGCCCTGGCCCTATCTCAGCAAGGCAGTGGCACCCCAAGTTCCGTGACATTTCTGCACTCGGCGGCTGACTTCTTCAGCCATCTGTTGCGATGCCCCTGCCAGGTGGCCACTCACTCGCCCCTTCAGTTCAACCCTTGTACCAGAAAGTGTTGCCTTCTTCCTAACCCCTATGGGGGGGCCGGGGGGTGACGTGTGTGTGGGGGGGGGGTAGTGGAAATGGGCAGACCCCACAGGTGCAGCCTCTTCCAGGTCATAATGGGCCTGAGGCAGCGTGGGATTCCCCCGGAAGGGAGGCAGGGTGGCACTACGGCACCGAAGCCTGACGCCGGCGGCCACGTGGATGGTGGGGGACACGTTAGACCGCTGAGATGCAGCCACTGAGAGCCACCCCGCAGCAAGAGGTCTCTCTTGGCAGAGCAGGCACTGAGTCCGCAAGTCAAGACAGCTGGGAGGCCTGGGAGACAGAGGCCCTGGATCTCAGGTCCCGGGGTGGGGGCGGGGGGCAGTGCCAGTGCCTGGAGAGAGAGAGAGCCCAGGCTCCAGAGGCCATGATGGGGCCTGGTGGGCAGGGCCGAGGAGGTCAAGGCCGGGTGTGGTGGGGTCCGGGATGAGGGGCTTGGGGTGACGGGCAGGGAGAACGACCCGTTCACTCAGACGTGCCCTCAGAGGAAGGCAGAGGTGCGTTTTGCCTTCCTCCGGCTAGTGGAACGCTCGGCATTTCTTTCCTTCAGAGCTGGGTTGAACCGGTATGGCATCTGTTATAGTACGGAGTGCGAGACAGGACAACCTAGAGACCGAATTGAGCCAAGTCATGAGTCCATATTAGCTGGCCAGCGACCACCCCCTGCCCTGTTAGGGTACAGGTACAGAGAATGGCCCCGAGCCGAAAAAAGCAGGAAGGTTTCAGACTATCCTAAGCTAGAGCTCCGTGACTTTAGGCACGGCGGTTGAAACAACACTATACCACCTACTCCGCAGCTGTGTGGTCCGGGACCAGCCTCGGGCCCCCGTTTCGTTTCGGTTACAGTCTTTAAGCGAGCAGGTTTACAGAAACAGATAGCTCCAATTAAGGAACATTCTTTCAGGCGTTAAGCAAGCACAATCAATTTTACGACAGGCAGCTGGAAAGTTTAAACACTTAGTTACAAGTTAATTGCTTTGTTTTATCTCCGCAAGGTACGTATTTCCAATTACAGACATAGGTCAAGCGGACATCGGTCACCTAGCGAGCAAGCATAAGTTTTCAAGTGGGCCTTTACAGCGTCCAGACAGGCCTCGGTCCAGTTATTGTGCATTCTTTTTGACCACTTGGAAAGCTACTAGCACCGTTCCGGGCCTCACCTCACTCACGCGGAACTACAGAGTGATGACCCGGGGTGGGTGGGTGGGTGTGTGTGTGTGTGCTCCCTCCTGTGGTGGGAAGGGTGATCTGCTCGCCCACCCGGCGTGGTGTCCCCCACCCCTGCCCCATCTTGGCGTTTACAGAAAACAAACACGAACACAAGAGAGGGAGCCGGAGGAGGAGGAGGAACATATGCTGCTATCCAGGTTATCCTGGGAGGCTTCCTAGCCATTTCTGAGGAAACAGTGTCTCCTGGCTGTCTCCCGTAGTTTTATTTATTGACTTATTTATCTATTTTTCCTTTTGGCTTGAACCCATTCTTTTCGTTTCGGCATCTCATCTGACATCCTCTTCTGAGAGGAACCTGGAAACGTTTCCCCGTGTTGCATCTTTTCAGGCTCTGTACGACTGACGAGCATCGTCCCTCTTCAGTCACTGGGCTCTTTGCTAGCCAGGCCTTAATTCTCCACGTTGTAAACCCCAGATCGGATCTCCGCCCGGAATCCTGTAGAGACCCACCGAATCGATGTTTGGACTGGGATGTCTCGTAGACCTTACCTATTAAAAACCGATCCAGGCCAGGCTTGGTGACTCACGCCTGTAATCCTAGGCCAAGGCGGGGAGGAGGACCGACCGCTTGAGGTCAGGAGTTCGAGACCTGCCTCGGCAAAAGCAAGACCCCCGTCTCTACCAAAAATAGAAAAAAATTAGCCGGGCATGGTGGCACACGCCTGTAGTCCCAGCGATTTGGGAGGCTGAGGAAGGAGGATCGCTGGAGCCCAGGAGTTTGAGGCTTCCAGTGAGTGAACTATGCCCTGCTCCCCCGCCACCCCTCCCCATCATCTCTAACGAAATGACAGTAAAATAAAATAAAATAAAATAAAGCTCAGAAAAAAAAAAAAAAAAGTACTATGTAGTGAGACCGATCCTAAGAACACGGGCTCGGGGAAGGAAGTCACTACCACGGTATAAAATTGTATAAACGTTACCCGTTTCTGTGTGCGTGCGTTTTCTGAGAAATGACCCCCTTTTGCTATGGGGCCGGGACTGGAGTCCCAGTTTGGGACCATAGGATTCCCCGCACTCGACTCCTGACTGATTCGACCTAGGGTTAGCTCTGTGTAAACACTCTTTAGACGTGGGTGTTTTATGGATTTCTGTCCTTCGGGAGAAACGACTGGCCCGGGTACAGGAGTGAGTGAATGTACCGACCGTCTTCTCCCATCTCTCTCTCTCTCTCTCTCTCCCTCCCACACACAGGCACACGCGCACGCGCACGCGCACGCGCGCACACACACACACACACACACACACACGCCGTTTCCGGGAGCGCCCACTTCATGCGCTTCGGTCCACCGTGACAGATAGTCCAACTGTCTGTCCAATCATCGTGAGTGGCTGCGCCTAGGCCCCGCTCTGAACCTCTCCGTACTGTTCGTGTGTCTTCAGCAGGTCCTGCCTCCACCCGTGGCATCTAGCACGGGCCGATGGGTCCCTGTCCTCTCTCCCTGCCGTGGACGCCCCCCTCCGGCCCCCCGCCCCCGGGGGCTCTCTGGTCGACTAGTGGTGGGGAGTGTGCCCGAGGGCTGAGAGACGTGGTCCGAGAGGGGCCGGGAGGAGGCCTGCGACCCAGTGTGTACCCACTCCCGCCCCCACGCTCCCTCCCCCACGAGGGAGCCCGTCCTTTCCAGGCTGACACTTGGATCGGTGGATGACGGGGGTCACCTGGCGGCGGGCGAGCGTTATGGGAAAATCCGGTAGGCGTGTTGCGACGTCCTGCCACAGAGATGGCTCTGGCGACAGCCTCGGGCCGCCCCACCCTGGCCTCCGGCCAGGCCCCGTGAATGTGTTCTCTTTGTCCCCGACTTCTTTCTTTGTTTCACCAGCCGGCGTGCTCTGAGAATGTGAAGTGTATCATAGTTCCACCCTGGGTTTCATGATCCTAAGATAGGAAGGGGTTTTATGATTCCACGACAGAAAGGTTTTCTCATCCTATCATCTCTCCCCCCCCCTTCTTTCTTTCTTTCTTTCTTTCTTTCTTTCTCTTCCTCCTTCTGCCTTTTCTTTACTTCTTTGTTGTTTCCTTCTTTCAGTCTTCCTGTCTTCCTTCCTGCCTGCCTGCCTTCCTTCCTTCCGTATTTCTTTCCATTTTTCTTTCCTCTCTTCCTTTCTCCTGTTATCCTGTGTTTCTATCTCTGTTTTTTCCATCTTTCTTCCCCCTTTCTACTTTCCTACCTTCTTTCTTTCTCATTCTCTCCTTTCTCTCTCCTTCCTTCTTCCTTTCTGTCTCTTTCTATACTTTCTCTCTCCTTCCTTCTCTCTATCTTTTTCTCTTTCCATCTTTCCGTGCTCTTTCTTTTTCTCTCTTAATTTCCTTTCTTTTTCTTTTCTTTCTTTCCCTCCTTCTGTCTGTCTGTCTGTCTGTCTTTCTTTCTTTCTTCTTTCTTTCTGCTTCCATCCTTCCTCCCTTTTTCTCATTCTCTTTCTTTCTGCCTGTCTTTTCTTTCCTTATTTCTTCTTTCCTTCTGTCTTTCTGTGTTTCCTATCTCCTTCCTCCCTTCCTTTTTCTTTCTTCCCCGTGCCCTCTTCCTGTCTTTTCTTATTTACTGTTTTTTTCTTTCTGACTTTCTCTCTCTGTTTCTCCGTCTCTTTTCTTTCTGTTCTTTTCCTTTCTCTCCCTTTCTCTGTTTCTGTTTCTGCCTGTCTGTCTCTCGGCTATGTTGTGGTCTGTGCAGAGACGGGTTTGGTGGACGATGTCGGTGGTCGGGCCGACCCATCCTTTCTTTGATCCCAGTGCTAGCCAGGCCGGGGCCTGCTTAGCTTCCAAGATCAGACGAGATTGGGCGCGTTCAGGGTGGCGTGGCCCTAGACTGACCCGTCATTTTTCGATGGCTTCCGTGGGGAGTAGGGGGACTGTGTTTGATGCCCCCGGGGGACCTTCTGGACTCTGAAATGATGGGCTCCAGAGGGTTGCCCCGTGTTTTGCAGCAGACCTCTGGTGGCTGGCGCCGGTTGTGGTCGGGCTCCACCTGGCGGCCGCTTTTCTACAAGTCTCTTGTCCTCTGAATCTTCGGTGCAGCAGGCAAAGCAGGGGACAGTCCCCGATGCGAGCGAGGCTGAGTTCCGGGAAGCAAGCAGCCTTCGCGGGGCCATCTGGTTCGTGCCGGGACGCCGGCTGGGACATCTGGGAGGCAGAGCTTGGGCCTGCAGGGCTGTGTGGCGGGAGGACGTTGTCGCCGCGCTTCCAGGCTCAGCCAGCCAGGCGGCTTGCGGGGCTGCCCGGGCAGGTCGACTAGCACGCTGTGGCCGCTTTGGAGACCCGACCCACCCCGCGGGGACAGGAAGGAGACGGCACACGCGGGCGGGAGAGGAGGGTGTCCGGCGACCGGCCGCCGTCCCGTGCATGCGTGTCCCTCTCCCTCGGCCTCGCCTTTCCTACCCATTTTCCCTGGTTCCCGCTCAGGAGGCAGGGACAGCCCTGTGAGTGGCACCCAGTCGTCCGTGGCTTCTTCCGAGTCCTACTCTGGGGGCGCGGACCGGGCCCTGGGTGGCGCGGGTGGCCGGCGAGGGCGACCCCTGTCGGCCCGCGGGCGCTCGTGGGCCGCGGCGGTCCCGTCCCGATGTTTTCTCCTCCACAAGTCCCCGTGCTGGGGCCGGGGACCGGGCCCTGGGTGGCCCTGGGTGGCGCGGGTGGCCGGCGAGGGCGACCCCTGTCGGCCCGCGGGCGCTCGTGGGCCGCGGCGGTCCCGTCCCGATGTTTTCTCCTCCACAAGTCCCCGTGCTGGGGCCGGGGACCGGGCCCTGGGTGGCCCTGGGTGGCCGGCGAGGGCGACCCCTGTCGGCCCGCGGCCGCTCGTGGGCCGTGGCGGTCCCGTCCCGATGTTTTCTCCTCCACAAGTCCCCGTGCTGGGCCCTGGGTGGCGCGCGTGGACGGTGAGGGCCTCCCTGGCCCTCTACGCCACGGGGGCCGACCAGATGTCCCTGAGTGCCCCTTGTCTGCTGGCGCTGGGGACGTGCTGGGGACAGGTGGCCGTGTCGAGTGTCGTGGGGGCAGGCGTGTTCAAGTGGCTCGGTCCCCGTCTTCCTGCGCGGTGTTTTTGATCACCTCATATCGTCATCTTCCGCCTGCAGGTTAGTACTGACACGCTGTCCTTCGGCGACTGTCGCTGGAGGGGTTGGGCCTCCGCACGCGGACAGGGTTCTGGGTTCGTGGGGATCCAGCGCCCTGCCCTGTTCCCTTTGAGCTGACCGCCTGGGCCCGCGCGCCGGCTCTAGGGCGTCGGAGTGTCCCGACGGTGGTGCCCGCCTCTCGCGTTGGTCTCTTGTCCCCTCGAGAGACGGCACCCGGGGGGGGGGAGGTTTGCGGCAACCTTCCCCCTTACCCCGCTGGCTCTGTGCCGTTGCGTGTCAGGCGGTCCTCGTCTTTGGGTTGTGCTTGGGAGGCGGGGCTGGCGAGGCTGAAGCGGGCTCCTCGGATCGCTGTCCTCGCCGGCCTGACTGACCTCCCCCAACCCTCCCCGTCCTCGGGGCCTGATCGATGTGGTGACGTCGTGCTCTCCCGGGCCTTGAGCCGCGTGCCAGGCGAGGGACGGTCCATTCGTGGTGAATGGTGGCCGCTCTTCTCGTTCTGCCCGCGGGCACCTCACCTCTCCTTCCCCGCCTGTGGGCGGTGCGTGGGAGGCGCGGGTGCGAGACTATCCGGCCCGACCGCGGTCGCCCCGCCCTCGGCCTCGTGGCGTTGGCGGGGGGTCGTGAGTCCTCTTGACGCAGCGGGCAGCCCTCGCTCGCCCTGTGTGGCTGTTGCCTGGCCGGGGTCCCCCCTGCCCGTGACGGACGGGTGCGGGGCCGTGCCGCCCGCCCGGTCGCGCGCCCCGTTTGGCGCGCGGCTGCTGGGTCTGCGTGGCCCTTTTGTGGTGCCCCCGGAGCGCACCGGGTTGTTCTCCAAGGTGCCCGAAACCGAGCGGTGGTTGTCGTCCTCGTTCCCGGCGTCCCCCTCTGGTCGCCGCTGCAGCGTCTGCTGCGTTGGGTACACCCTCGAGCAGCGTGCTTGGGGTTGGGGGGGGTCGAGGCGGGCAAGCCTAGAGGCATCCTCCTGCGCTGCGTGGGCGGGCGGGGGGCGTTGTCTCGGCGTCCCCACGATGTGTGCGTGGCGGACTTCGAAAGGCGAGCGCACGGCTTGTGCTCTTCCCACCCTGCCCGAGGTGGGGTGGTTGCACGGTCGTGTGGGCGATCGTGGTGGGGCCGGGCCGGCGACGTGGTGCCGGCCGGCCCCGTGGGGGGCCTCTGCCACCGGCCTGGTCTGCCTCGGTGACCCCTCTCCCATACCGACGGGGGAGTGTCCCCCTCGAAGTGAGGTGGCTTTTGGACCAGGGGCCCCGACCGCGAACGCTCAGGAGTCGCCAACCGTGCGTGTTTTGCCCCATGCCGCAGACCCCCCCACACCTCCCCGGGGCGTGCCTGAACGCCTCCGCCCAGGGCCCTTACGGGGGCGACCGGGGGTCGGGGGCGATCCACCTTCGGCGAGAAAGCGTCTTCTCTAGCGATCATGGAGGCGTGTCCTCTTCTGGGGTTTGTCGGATC